>NW_027281175.1:0-86964 GCF_046629955.1 Centroberyx affinis | reverse complement strand
CTAATTATCTGAGATTAGCCTAAATTATGCTTTTATTAACGACTTTAATGGCAGCAAACAATGCAGTATACAGTTTGTTATTGCTAGAACTAATAGCCAAATAGCCTATTATGATTGCACTTTGTACCCCCGCCCCCCGCATAACTGTCAGTCAACCAGTGTGGAGAATTTAAACACCTGTTACTCTCTGGCTTTACCTCGGTTTGCAGGAAGACGGTACTCTGCCGTATTTTCTTCCTCTTGATCTCCATCGCCAGCGCGGACCCGGACGACAGCGAGGATCTGGAGCTCGCGTTTCGCCTGAAAGTTTGAACATCCCGCGGATCGTCCATGTTTCTGTCCATTCGCCGGCAGCGGCAGCGGATCACGGAGCTTCACATTCCAGCTACAACGCCTCTCCCGCTGCCAGGGATGCTCGATTTGGTTCATGTGATCTGCCGGAGGCGGAGCTTCTAACTCAGAAGGGAAGTTATCACTGACTAAAACCAAACTAAGACCAAAACTAAGCTTGAAAATAACCTGAAATAAGAATATAAATGGCTTGAAATAACAATAAAAATTAAGTGTAGGCCTATAAAAATTAAACTCAACTCTCAAAATATTATTGCTGCCTCCAAAACTAACTGAAATAAAATCGAAAATATTCAAATATTAGGCCTATTTTCAGGTTAAATCTTTCTTTGGTTAAAGCCATATTAAGAGAGGACTAAGTAAGTAAGTCACTCTGTAGCCTAAGTAAAGCTTTATTTATATAGCGACTTTGTACAACACACAGTGCTTCACAACAAGAGGATAAGAGAAAGTAAAGACATGAAAGACATAATTAAGAGAAGAGAAGCCCATAAAAGCTATCTTAAAATAACAAAATCATACAAAAACCTACAGCAAGTATAGAGAAGGAGAAAACTATCTAGGGATTAGTAAAAGCCACATCTACAAATAAACTAAAATTTTACTCCAATTTGCAAATGTAATCAAAATGAAAAACTAATGCAAACCACAAAAAAGATATAATAACCCTGCACACTCGAGGATGTTCAAAAATAAATAAACTAACGCTCCGCCTTTCCGGTACTTCCGCAGATTTAAACCGAGTGCGTCCCCGCTGACAGGGCGCGTCATCCTGCCAGACAAAACAGGACTGAACCATTTTGAAATTTGAAAATGTTTTGGGTGTTAAAAAATAATCTAGAGTGTTTTTTTCTTATTTTAGGGGTGGAAATATAATGGGCTGTATTTGAAAACACCCACAGTCAGACATTGAGATATGGGCAACTCATGAAATACCGTTTAAATCTCGCTTTGTGTAAAACATGGTGTGGTTTTCTCTCACCAAACTAGTCTCGCCCAGTCGTCTGCTGTGAATGCTGCAAACGGGATGCACTGTTGGACCGAATTGCTCCCAGACGCTGTATATAAAACTCGGATATAGCTTAATTGAGCCGTTCCTTATCAGAGGTTATCTTGACTTTATTTATTTTTTCTTTACTTTGTCTTAAGTTGAATGCATAATGACAGTGGCATACTCTGAATAAAGGTGTCTAAAACCTCTAAACTGTAAATTTGAAGGTCCAGGTAAAAACGTCTTCAGCTATTACAATGTAATTAAATGATGCCTGTTTTTTTTTGTTTTTTTACAAACGTCCCCATTTAATTTGAACGTTTCTGCCGTTGTCTGGTTCCCGAGCCTCTTTCAGCTGAGCTGCGCCTCAGTCACCAGATTTTCACAGTGTTTTCATTTTCAGTGACTGTGTTATAGTCCATCACATATACTATTGTTATCTACTAAAAGCTGCGCAGCCCCGCTGATAATGAAAAAGCCCCTGAAACGTGACCGGCAGTGAGTCCAGGAAACCCGCCCACCCGGTCCCGGCTGACTGGGCTTCTGGTCGAGTTGGCAGTGTAGACGCAGGCGCTGAGGATGAACTGCGTCAAGCTAGACAGAGACAGACCACAGAAACACAGGAAATCAGGGCTCTGCCTTTACAATTAAAATGTAGAATTTTGGGGGGAAAATGTAGGGATGAGAAATTGCATTTCCTGTGTGAGAGTCAGTCTGTGTTGGCTGCTGAAGCTGTCAGCTAGCCTACTTTGTTATCTGTAGGACACTCAGCTCTTTGTAATTATCATGCCATAATCTTGTCCAAAAAAATCTATTTCTATTTCTATGTTTCCAGCACTCCAATTATTCATGACCATTAGTAGACAGCAAACCCTATAGGCTCTCTACAGCTCGCTTTGTTCTCCTCTTTCTCTATCCCTTTTAATTCAGAGGAGATCCACATGTGCCTTGACTGAATTAAACTCACCTCGACCTGCTGTTTCGACTGTCTGATTTTTGAGTCACATCTCCGTACCACTGAGTTTTACGATGGACTGTTGAGATTCCACCCTTGAAAGGACACATATTTACTTTCTACAAAAACAAGTAACTGTGTCAACAAAAATCTTACAAAAATTACAATTAAACAATTGTGCCACTGCGGTTAAATTGTACTTTTCAGGTATGGATGTCCTTCCAAGTTACCTGGTGTATGATCTGTAGGCTATTTGAGTGGTGCATATTTTTGGCAGCCTATTAGTATGCACACATTTCAGTGGTGGCTTATTCTGATTGTCTTGACACCAGGAGCCAGAGGCCACATTCAGTTGTGCCAGTGATATGGGTAAAAATGGAAAAGGTAGCAGACTAAGGTCTTTTTTGTGTATTTTTGTTATATTTGTGTGTTCATGACATCTTGTAGGCCTATAAATGTGCACAGTGACACTTTGGGCGGAAAAATCAATTTTTTACAGATTCCACTTTAATATTCTTTATTTTCATTTTGGTTCATTTTGTGCTACTATGCCAAAATAAATGTGTATTTATTTCAAACAATACCCTGGAAATTAAAACATTTTCTGTAGCTAATACAGTTTTAAAAGTAGGCGACAACACACTAATTTGGTATATGGTTGCCTAGATACAAGAGGTGGCTATTCCTACCAACAGGCTCAATCACACAACTTCAGTTCAAATTCTATGGGCTCAATTTAATATAATACTTCATATAATATTTCCATGAACTACCTCCTACTTGTTATTGCTCAACAAACGTTGCAGCCTGTTCACCAAAAAAAAAGGGGGGTGGGGGCGGTTATTTTGAAAGTCCTGACAGGAAGTCGTGGGTTTTATTCCCGCTAGCTTGACAGTTCTTTCAGGCTGGTGAGTCCACTCTCCGCTATTTGCAAGGAATAGCGTTATTGCTGAGCAACCGAGGGAGCGAGGGCCGACAGAGCTGCAGCGGCAGGGCTGGGCTCCACACCGCTTCAATAACAACACACAGCAAAGAAAAGGGTAAGTGCGGAATACATGTTGACTACATTTTTTTTTAGTAAACAGTAAAATATATAGAGTTGGGGCGTCACACACCCACTCTAAGTTTACAGCGAAGGCAAGGGGGAAAAAAGGATAGGGTCGGTTTTCTGCTTTTCTGCTCCCCATCTATTGATTTCACTTTGGGTTAGGGGTTATGCTGCTGATACAAGACATGCGTTAAGCCCGATAAAGAGGTGACTCGACAGTTTTTGGAGCTTCTCACATTAACGACATGAAGTATGGATTGAAATGGATGTATACACATTTAATAGACTTGCCACGGTCTGTAAACGCCCACTGCTTTTAAAGGATAAACAGCCTGGACCGCCACCCCGTTGGCTAAATGGCTGTAGACAGACCGAGCTGCACACTATTGTCAGCAGCAGCATGACTAGCCCACTCCGCCTTTATTTGTAAAGCGACACAGCCTCGCCACTTTGTTACCTCTGTTCCAACACCGGCTGCCCACTTACTGAAGGTTACTGTTATCTTTTCTGTTATCGATCTCTGTGTGTGTTTTTTTTATTAGTTGCATCCTCATGTAGCCACTCCGAGGCTATCCAGACAGGATGCACATCAGTCAAGCCGGTCACATTGAATGCTTTGTGTTTATCTCATTTGAAACCCATTAGCCCTGGGGTCCTGTTTGATTGCTTGAGTCTATTTATATTGTCTGAAGGTTATACGAGTAATATTTCGCTGTATTGTGGTTGCAGTGTGTTTCCCGATGCTAGACCCCCCCTCTTCTTCTGTGTGGAGGCTTTGTTTTCGGACGGCAGATGTAGCTGGCCTACATCGCATCCGTTCTTCTTTGTGTTGAGTTGGATTTTTTGCTGTCATCATCACATAAGATGTGTAACTTTGGGGAGTAAAGCTAAAGCTTTAAATGCATCGCGATGTCTTAGTTTTAACATCGGTTTATCTCGCCGTGCATGAACAAAGATTTCAGTTTCAGATGCCTTTATTTGAATAAATGAATTAAGCCCTTAGGCGAGATTGTGGTCTATGCAAAATTCAAATTTGTGCAATTATCAAGTAATGAATCGTTATAAACTTAGTCCACATGTTAGAATCAGATGCAGATGGGGAAATGGCCATCCAAGTTACACATCTGTGTTGAAAACCTTTGGATTGGAGATTCCCATTCTCAGCAGCAGTGACCTAAATGTGTTTATTCATCTAATTTATGTCCCTTATTGAAGTGTAAACGTGTCAGATACCAGTAAAGACTAGACTCAGACACATTTCTGGTCTAGGTTTATACCACAGTGGGTTGTTCTAGTATGGTGTGGGACCGATGTGTTCTTGGAAAGCTGGATCGCCATAGGCTACACATCAGTTTTGTTTGTCTCCTCCTCCTCCTTCAGCTGTAAGAATTCAAAGTTTTTTGGGTCTGAGCCATAGAATGTGCAGATAATATCATCCAGTCCAGCTTTTCTCCTGTCCTGTCCTGTCCTTTCCTTTCCTTTCCTTTCCTTTCCTTTCCTTTCCTTTCCTTTCCCTTCCCTTCCTTTCCCTTCCTTTCCTTTCCTTCCCTTCCCTTCCCTTCCCTTCCTTCTCCCTCTCTCTCTCTCCCTTTCCCCCCCTCTCCTCTCTTTTTCTCTCTCTCCCCCTGCTTCCTTTCCTCTCTGCTGCAAATGTGGCCGCTGGCAGGCCGGCTGGCTCTACAGGCGGTTGCATTTTTAAAAACTGTGTCAGTGTCACAGACGGTTGCTGCCGCACTCTGGGAGAGGAAAGTGCGCAGCAGCAAATGTCCTAACTAACCTCCACCCCAAGACTTCCTCCATATGTGTCCTCTAACACAGCTACAGTGCAGACAGGAACACAGGGAGTCCCAATGTCATGTCATAGTTTACTAGTAATGTCCAAACTCATCAGTCATCAGTGCTGATCAGTCAATATTTAAGAAACAACACTGTAAGTAGAATCAGTTTACTTTCCTATCCTCTCTGGCTTTAATGACTTTCTAGCGCTCTCTGTTTAGCATCATAAATCTGACCCTAACCTTACAGTAGTGGCCACCAAGTGAGGTTTATATATAGTGAGGTTTCCTTCAATAATAATAACCTATTTTCTCCTGGGGATTTTTTTTGTGCGGCCTGCCCATGGCCATTGTGTATAGTAGGAAGCTTAGGAAGTGAGTTAGCTTTACTTCACTGATCAGAGAGTGTTGTTTGTGACTGAGAAGAACCTAGTTTGAAACTCACTCTATTCTATTCTATTCTATTCTATTCTATTCTATTCTATTCTGGTCTGTGTTGAGGTTAGATGTTTTCCTAAGTTCCTATGGTGTTGTACCAGGGCGTCTGTGCCTAAAAATAGGATTGAATCTCACTTCTGTAATCTGCCAGAGCAGAAACATTTAAAAGGGTTATGAGAGTTAGATATGGCTTTGCCTGGTAAAGCTCCTGTTTGAAGCAAAAAAGCAGAGAGAAAGAGAGAGAGGGAGAGAGACAGATAGGTTGACAGAAAAAGACTGCAGTAGGAAAAGAGAGAGAGGAAGAGCACAAAACGAGAAATAAAAAAGTTGAAGCAATCCGTCAACATCATCATCATCTGCCTCTCCCTTGTTATGGAACATCATGGGTGTGTCTATCCACAAATCTGTGTTTTTTTTTTCCATGTATAACTTCTCAAAATATCAAATCATACACGATGACCTTCACATCTGTTTTGGGGTGTAACTTATTCCCCCTTTGACTTTCCAGTATTTTCGGTTTGTTTCCACTGCGGATATTGATCTTATATTGCTTAGTTTCCACTCCCATCTCTCACTGCCGGCCCCCCTGATTGTCTTGTTATGCTAACGTTTTTGTTTTTTTTCCTCCTCCTAAGTGCCAGTGTGGATTTCAGTGTGAGAGAGTTCACTATTTTTATCTGCTGCTGAGTCTATTGCTGTGGGCAGCATAAATGTTGGTGCCATCATCAACGTGGCAGGGTTGGCCAAATACTAATGTTACTGTTAAAGGGCCACGAGTCGGTCATTATCTGCTCAGCAGGGGCCGAGCAGGGGCGTCAGAGCTCAAACTTACATCTGACAGGCTGACATGTGCGCCTTGGCTTTCTGCAGGTGGATTATACAATTATTTAATGGATGAAACAACCTTATTCCAGGGTGTAGTGTAGGGTAAATCCACCTTATCCACCTTTTTATTTGCAGGAACTGAGTTTACCCACGTTTATAGACATATAGACATGAATCTTTAGTACCTAAATTCATAGTATACATCATAATAACTAATATCAAACTGATGTAAGGTGTAAAAGATATGTCTTATGTGGAAAATAAGCATAAATGAATGTTTTTCTGAAAGTATAATTGATTTTTGTTTATAAAGGTGGTTGTAATATCTTATGATGATCACCAGCTGGAGGTCATAGTTTAATTTTAATTTGACATTACATCACTGCTTATGTTTCAACGGCTCCAAGGGTGTAACTAGGATTTGACTAACAGGAGAGCTAAAACACAATTTTTTTTCTTACTCAAGTAATACTAATTGGATGCTTCTTGTGTTACATTTTGACAGTTAATCGAAGTCTGATCGTTGTATCAGCTTATCACTTATATTCTTCTGGTCCCAAGCCCCATTGGGGAAACTATATCTCCTGAAATTACTGTGTTTCAATATAATTTTTCAGATCAATGTACACATGATGTGTAAAATTATCCACACGCGCTGAGACAGACAGTGCCGCAGGGCATACGCTTCATTAATTCTTTAGGATTATTAATAAGCTGTTTTTTTGTTCTGTATCTGCACAAGAGCATCTACATAGCGCTGGTTTTCCCCTCTCAGCCTTCACAAAAATAATATCTTCTTTTTCTCAGAGAGAGCTGAAGGGCAAGCGATTTGTTTTAATATAACGCCACAGTTCTCAACAGCAAACTAAACAGTAGACATCCCGCAAGTGTTTCTCCAAATGTAGGTCTCTAGGTCATGTGGAACATGGGGGTCACTGAGCATGTGGTGGGTTTATTTCTTAAGGCCAGTGGTGTGTTGTGTTGTTATGGTATTAACAATGGAGCAGGCAGGACGGATGCTGGCTAAATGGAGGTGTTTGTTTGTTTGTTCCTCTCGCCAACTGCTCATGTGATGCATGTGGCCGCCTCTCAGCACCATATGGTCTTTTCTGCTGCATCGGACAGTTTTCTTTTCCACATGCTGCATGTATAAGTGTGTGTATACACTCGCAGATGCGTTAACACATGTAAAGCCATACACACACACACACATGCACACACACTCAATTTTCTGCAGACCTGATGTAGTATAATGACACCCTAATGATTTATTGTCTCCCTGCATGGTGCTATGATCCTTTCATAAGAGATGAATGTCACTGTGTATTGTCTTTATTAGGCTCCTTAACGCAAACTATTCAAAATGTATAGTTCAATAGCGTAAATATTTTTTTTTTCTTACTTTTTCAGTCCAAGACCCAGATTTAGGACATTTGCTCTCATACTTCCAGGACCCAGATTCACAAAAAACACACTGGTACTTGTGTTATTGTGGGGACCCATGACCCATTTTATCCGACTCATGTTTTAAGAAACACTGGCCTGTCTTTCTCTCTCATTCGATGCATTTTAACATTAACTGTTGTTTAATAGAAAAATGAATGAGAGATCCAGATAATAGTCGATCACTTGAATGAACTCTATCTGACTCCTCATAATAATGTTAACCAGATTAGGATAGGGACCAGATTTAAAGTCATCCTGGGTTCATATTTAGTAACAGGACCTGCTATTTTAAACAGAGTATCAAGACAGAGGTGCAGCGTTGACCATAATCTGACTGTGGATGCTAATGAGGAGGGAGTAGAGACATTAAACAAATTTAGATAGAACGAAGCTATAAGTCAGTTAGGCTAGGCTTAGAGACTATGTGGAGGGACAAGACATAGCCATTTGTGTGTGTGTGTGGTGTGTGTGTGTGTGTGTATATGTTTGAGAGTGAGTGTGTGTGTGCTCGCATGTGTGTATTTGCATTGGTCTGTTTCTACATGCATGTGCATATATCCATTAGGGCTACACAATTAATTGTGTGCAATTGCACTGTATATCATATATTTTAGTTTCCATAGTCAATAATCCTAGAATATTGGCGATATCAATGTGTTTTGTTTCATTTAATTTAGGACACTTTTTGAAATTAAAAAGAGTAAAGATGTTGATATAAGATACAAAAAGTGCAGTAAAATAATTATCTTCCTCAAATCATCGGGACTAATACACATGAACAGTGTTTTACAAATAGCCAGGATTATTGTTTTGCACCCCTACTGTGCACCAGTTTACATGCAGATAGGTGTGTGTCTGAGTGTGTGTGTGTGTGCATGTGTGTGCGTGTGTGTGTGTGTATGGAGGGCTTGCCATCAAAATGATCTCTCCGCTCATTCGTCTAAGTAGTGTTTGGAAGTTGGAGGATACACAACGTCAAACTACATTCAGCTTCAGGTCAGTTAACGAGCCTCACAATGACAAACCACAGAACAGACATGCTCATCATGGATTTCAACCTCCAACTGTAGTCGAGGTTTTCCAGGACAAATGACTATGCTAACTAGTAGGGTTTGGGTGATTGGACAAGGAAAGGTTTTGGACAGGGTTTTCTTTTCCTAAGACAAAGGAAATCCCTCAAACAGACTCTATTGTGGATCGTGAGCACTGAGCTCTTTGCTGGCTATTCTTCATTTATGAGAAGAGGTAAAGTAGGCCAACTTGATTTGAATGTCAAATGGAATCATACACTTACAGAATGACATCCACAGTGCAGCCATAGCCTGTTCCTCTGTGTACACGCTTTATTTTAGACCAGCAACACCTCAAATATACCGTGTTATTTTGGTTTTATTTGCTATGAAATATCTTCTTTCGTCCACTGTCTTTTTAAAATGTAGAGCAACTGCCTGTAGTTGTCATGTGAAGAGCCTAAGTGCCGCAAAGTTAGCGTTCACACTCATATGCTCACTTGCACGCACATGTGCCACATGCAAGAACGATATCTCACACACACACACACACACACATTTCTGGAAGAGTACCCTATGAGACTCAAAACATCATTACACGGTGTAATCTTAGTGAGATACAACCTAACATGTGAAATCCATGAAACCAGAAACCTCACAAGTGCAGACGGCAATGTTCGGCGGTTTAGTTTGATGGTTGAAAGTGATAGATGTTGCACAAGTAGACTCATGAAATGGGTGACTTACGTAGAAAGACAGATTTTAAAACAAGATAATGTCCACAGCTCAATGAGCAACAAGATGTAGCCCTATAACTGATAAAATGTGGATTCTTTGAACTTGTTACAAGAGCAGGATAGTTCATGATCTGCATTAAAGCCTAGTCTCTCCTTTTGTCCATTGTGAGAGCTTGAGAGAGGAGTAATAGACTGTTTGCCTCCTCTACTGTATACTCTCATGCCTCTAAATCTACAGTAGACTCAGTCATTGGGGACTAGAAAAAGCCTTTGTCTGTCTGTCTGTCTGTCTGTCTGTCCACAGGTTGCCTGGCTGTCTCATCTTGCATCTGCTACCCGTTTTTGTTCTTTGCAGCCCCCGGGGCTCGGACCCTGTTTTGTTCTCAAAGAGTTTCAAGACCGATCCAGACTCCCTTGTCTATTACTTATTGACTTATTGAAATGTCCTAACTGACCTTACATCAGCATTTTTTAACGGAATAGACTACTGCTTTGCTATTTGTCTTGTCTCGTTCCACGTGCTTTTCTACTGTGCTTTTTGTTGATTCTACTCATAGCTCTAAAGTAATGTCTAACCTCCTACATCCTCTCTCCCGCTTTCCCTCGTCAGTATTGATGGACAGTATTGATTACAGTATTTATGCCAGAGCCTGACTTTTAGGCCTTACTTAAAGTGGTAATCCATGAGATTCATGTGTTGTTGTTTTTTTTTATTTGGCAGCATCTTTGGTGCTAAGTCTTTGCGGTCATTGCTGTGGTGTTTTTTTGCACTTCACTTCCCAGAGATCACTTGACAATCAAACAGTGTGGGTAGGGCTGGGCGATAATTCAATATTATGGTTTATCATCTTTCAGTGGACTCATGAAAAGACGATATGATATGAAGTGATGTGATGATATGAAGATATTTTAATATCGTGACACACATTTCTGCTGTCTGAATTGATGATGACAAGCAGATTTTACTTAAAAACTCTGATAAAATTAGGTATGGTAGGAATATTATTTGAATATTTCTGTTTTGTTTGACATCACACCTAACATTACCATTCAGTTCAATGAGATGAACATTACTTTGATTATTTAACGTGATTTTGCATACATGAACCATATCGTGATATATATTGATATCGAGAAAAATCCTTATGATTATCGTGATATTGATTTCAACCATATTGCCCAGCCCTAAGTGTGGGCAGTACTGTGTTTTCTGTAGGTGGTGGTGCTCTTTTCTTTGTCTGTTCAGTCATGTTGGCTATTGCTGCTTATGCTAACTACCCAGTTCTTTTACTAATTCCAAACAAACCGCTGTTGCTGGTGCTGGAAACGTAAAATCACTTCCTTGTGCCTGAGAAAGACTCACTCAACACCAGCAAATGTAAAAGCTTTCATGGCTACAGGTTGAATCACTGTTGTGTTATATCAATCAGTGACAGAGTGTAGCAAAACGGACATTCATATAGGCTACATATGAAAATGCTGTTGGTTATTACTTTAAGCTCCATACAGGGTGTGTCAGTGTTAAAGCATTTTCTCATTAACATCCCACTTCCCATACAACCACTGTATATAGGGAGTCACTCAGCTAAAGCATGGCATTTACTTTATGAGTTTTCTGGAGCTAGCATCCGCTGTATTTGGTTAGTTTGACACTAAGCTACATTTTTACAATGTAGGCAGACAGCCACACCCTTACTAGGGCTAAGCTTGGCTCTGCATCATGGGACCATGTGGAAAAGAGTGTGATGAGAGTATGAGTTGTCTCTCTGTGCCTGTCCCTCTCTCTCTCTCTCTGGTTCTCTCTCTCCTACTCTTTCTTTCTCACTTGGCTTGGATTTTCTTAGCATGTGTGTGTGTTTGTGTCCATCCGTGTGTGTGTGTGTGTGTGTGTGTGTGTAGGCTACACACAGCAGCTGTCAGAGTGTGTGATGTGGTGTGAGTCGGCTATCCAGGGTCACGATGGCAGTGATGTGACGGTAAGAGAGGTTAGAGAGAGAGAGAAGAGAAACAGAGCGGACCGTTACCCAGCTGTTGCATCATCCATGGACACACACACACACACACACACTCACACACACACAAGTACACACTCCAGACCGGTGCTACGTGGAGAGCGGTAGCCATGTGTTGCAGCCAGCAGGGAAACAGATTAGACCTACACCAGTAAGTGAACCGGCACTCGCTGACATCACATCCCGTGCCCTTTCAGGCGATATCTGTGCTGTGATTGGCCGGTTCAGAGTGGAGGGAAGAGATTTGAATCGTTGGAATGAGAGAAGACTGCTTACATAACATTTTGACGGAGAATGGAAACGTTATAGCTGTAAAATGGATTAGTCAAAGCTGATAATTCTGATTATCCAGCACTGTCTTGAATTCATTCCAGTTATTTTTATTGTACTGAATGTTTTATCACTCAGTATTAGCAAATCTTAAATGATATATTCCTCATTAGGCTGTGATCCTATTCCTTTGGGCTGTGTCTTAGTGTAGATGACACACTGTTTTCCATTCATATCAGACAGTCAATGAATCAACACCGGCTGTACAGACTTCCAGTGGATTCAAAGATGAGCGCGCTCTGTCCACCGCAGGAAGCGTTGTGCATGCTTCCTGCCTCTCTCGTGCCATCTCCTCCATACAAAGCATTCACAGTCATTTTAGAATAATCCCGCTCTTTCACTCATTCTGTCTGTGTGTGTGTGTGTGTGTGTGTGTATGTGTGTAAGTCCGGGGGTTGGGAGAATTCCTGCCAAAACCACGAAGTCATTATTCCTCCTGTCACCCCCAACAGGGATGTTGCTGGGAGAGTGGAATGGAGATGAGGTAGATCTATTGCTGCTGTCAGTATACTCTGTTGTCAGTATGAATTTTGTCTATCACCAATGACATAAAATATTCAGCAGCAAAACGCATTTTGTATTACTTTTCCATCTTATTTTTGCACATGGATAAGTTGACTCATAGAGGACTTTCTTGTTATTCTCTATTCTTGTTGTTCTCTATTCTTGTTATTCTCTATTTGAAGCATGTAAACTCAGAATAACCTTGGTAAACTCTGATTATGAGAAACCCGGTTAAGATGCCTGGCTTATTGCCGTAAATGGGTTACTGTGGCATGTAAACATCTTACTGCTTTCACTTTTCCTTTTTGCTTCTGCTGCACAAATTCAGACCCGCACAGGTTTATGGTTGCATTTTAATGTCAACAAAAAACATTGTACAGATTACCATTGGGATCATTTTTTATATCCCATGTATTAGAATTAACCTGCTATTGCTCAGTCAAAGAGGGAGATGCTATAAGGCCGCCTCACCTTTTCATACGTTTTTGCTTGCAGACTGTTCTCTCTATGGGCGGGACAGGAATATTCTGTTAATTGGTTTATTCACGGCAACAGGGATATTCAGTCACATGGTATCAAAGTTGCATGTTAACATCTTAACCCGAATAAGACTGTAGCCAATAGCGGGCTTTCAGGTGACGTAACGTGATCTGGCAGTCATAGTGGAAATCCTCAGCTCTTGGCAACACTGGCTGAGAACAGCTGGTTGCTGATTATTTTTGGGGCATTTTCGCCTTTATATGACAGTTCAAAGTTGAGAGAGACAGGAAAGAGTGGGAGAGAGAGGCGGATGACACGTGACAAAGATCCCGGGCTAGATTCAAACCCAGGACGCTGTTTTCACATGGTGCACGGCTAGATCACTGAGCCACCAGGATGCCCCGCTGGTTGCGTTTCTAAATGTACAACTTCAACTGAAAAGACGTGGTTCATTTCTGTGCTGCTTTTGATGTAGAACAGAGAATTTCCCCACTGATGCATCTGATCGATTTTGCCTTAGCAACAGTAACTCTTAACAACACTGTCTTGGAAACATCTTATTTGTGCACTAGCTAACGTATCTAGGAGAGGGAAACGTTAGCACTGGTATTCACACACTCTTGTAGTTGCATTAACATTAACATTGGTTGCATTAAGTCTGAATAAAAACATATCAGTATCTGAATAAGTCGGTCTGATTGTGCTGCAAACATTTATTTCTTGTTTCTTGTTGATGTTGTTTTCCTGCATTTGACCAGCACCTCACAGAGCTGTGCAGTCAACATCATACTGTTACTTCATTAACATCAATAGCTTTGCTAAATTAGCCTGCTGGCTAATTAGCTAACTAAAAATACCAAAAACCAGCTGTTTGTTGAGGTTAACTAAGCTGACTCTTCTCAAGCTACAGCTCAGTGTTTTGGAGTAGGGAAAAGACAGTGTCCTGTGTCCCAGTAACCTATATTTCTAAACAAATCTACCTTATCAGATTGTTCACTGTGACATATAACATTACTGAACTGACCTACACTCACACCACCACAGTCTTTTTCCGATATCTCTCTTTTTTTCTTGCCCGGTTGTTATATGTTTAGATATTATTTGCCTGTTCTCCGCTGGACCTCCATGATGGCGCCAGACGTGGTTGCTGGGAGATTTGTGATGCAACTGCAAAACCTCTATAGTCGGGTTACTCTGGGCATGTGAATACAGCCATTGTCTTGCTGATGGACTTTAGCCAGACAGAAATGCTATGTTAGATGTGATGTTAGAGGATTTTGGTACCGTGTTGTGCAATTTATGTATCGCACAGAATTATGTTTCCAATTACGTAATTATGTCCCAACCTAATGCTGTGTTCAGGGGTGTAGTGGAGGGTAAACCCACTTAAATTCAGTTTATTCAGTTTATCCACCTTTTCTGGCTGGTACATTTGTTGTGTACAACATAGTATGAAACTGATATAGGGTCTTTTAAGAAAAAAGACATAAATTGATGCTTTTCTGAAAGTAGAATTGGCTTTTGTTTATGTTGGTGGTTGTTTGCCTAACTGGAGTTTGCAGTTTACAAACCTTTTCATTCCCTGCTACATGGTTAGCAGGCCTGTCTGTGTGCCTCATGTCGTTTCTTTTTGATCTCCTCTACTTTACCTCCCACCCACTCTAGGAGACCCTAATAAACAAATGCTGACGTGTAGCATTCATTGCTGTAGGTCGTCTGTCGTTGTAAGTTGTAAGCAGTTGCAAAACCTGTGTAATAAATCACAGTGAGATAAAGTGAGATAGTAAGGATGGACATATGATATTAGGACTATATCTTACTGCTTATGTAAGACAGTATTTACTCTGTTTCCTTCACTAGGTCTATCAGTGCATTCCCCCAGCTAGCGTCTTTAATATGTGTGATAGTGAGAGGGCTTTAATGACACCACACAGGCTGGTATGCTCCTAACCACACTGTCTTTAACCTTGCATTCTGCGGTGAGTGTGCAGCGGTTAATGAGCCAGTTAGCCTTCTGATGCTTTGGTTACAGAGGGGAGGAGAAACCACAGATAATTATAGTGTAATGGCAGTGCTGTTGTTGCACTTCTATGCAGGTTCACTCTGCTCTTGTGTGTGGTAGTGTGCTGCTCCATAGCATCCAAACACAGTATCTGTAGCAACAGGGATATAAACGATCTGTTCGTCTGCTACTTAATGCAGTTGTCAGAGTTTTTGTGTGACAGGTGGTGTAGTCATACCGGCTCACACTGGTAAAAATGCTGTCACCTATGACAGCGTTTTGCAGCAAACTATTTATGACTTTATTACTGCCTAAACTTTTCCTCTTATATTGTCGCACATAACCTACGAAATCTTTGAAGATTCTGGACGGAAACAGGGATGAAAAGCTGATCCCTTTTGCATCAGAGACAGCTGTTGCTTTTGCAGTCACATTCTCAACAGCGTCGTGCAAGCAACCGTCAGAGGTGTGCGGTTGATTAAAATTTTACCCAAGGGATTATTGAGTTGGTATACTTAGTACTTATGAGGTCAAGGGAGTAAGAGCTTAGCTCAATAATCTTTAATTCCCTCTCTGATGGGCCTTACTTGGCACTTTCTACAAACGACGCAGAGCTAATGTTATTTTAGGGCCTCCTGAAATTAGCATCAAAAGATCCACTTTGAAACCTGTGTAAAACGTAAAAAAAAAAAATAATGATCATGAGTATTAAAACTGTATAAACCTCAGTATAAACGTAAAAACCCTTTGGTGTAAGTAAATGCAACAATCTTGTAAAGTCGATTCTATAGGAAACCAAGAACTTGTATTTTGGGTACTTTCCCACTCAGATATGGTAAATTTGGAGAGGCTCCACTCCACTGTTTTGTTACTGTCTTGTGACTCTGTGTGAAACAGCCAACCAGAAAGCCTGCCCATCAGTCAGTTCTGCTTAATACTTTTCTCCCAGGCCTGGACAGTTAGAAAGTTGGAGTGGCTGAGTTTGACCTCCTTTTTCGATCATCTGAAGGAGGAGAGAGCGGGGAGGGAAAATAAACGTCCTGCTGGGGAGGCCAGCCAACATTCCTACATCACTTCCTCCTCTAGCATCTGGCAATGATCAGGGCAGGCGGAGCGAGGAGAGAAAGAGAGGATGTAGCTCGCTGGCTAGCCTACCGCTCATTCCCAGGCTTAGACAGAGTCAGACATCACACTGTGAGACTGCCCACCCACTCATTCTCTCTCTACCAGCAAAAAACAAAATGAGGCAAGGAGGAGTGTTTTGATTCTACGTTCTCTCCCCATTCTCTGTTTACACTTTCTGTCTCCGTCTCTGTTTTCTCTCTTCTTGTTGCTTTCTTCTTCTTTTGCCTCACATGCCCTTGCTTTATTTCTGTCCTTGTCTTTCCTCAGTGCTCATTATATCATGAAGTAAAGAAACACTCATTTTGTGTCTTAGCTTGCTTCCTTGAGTGCAAATGAAAAATGTGATAGAAACTAAAAATCTCCTTCTTGTCTTTCTTCTCCTCTCTCAGGATGGCCTAGCTGTGCTGTGCTGTCAGTGGTCTATCAGCAGTGAGCTACCTGGACCAGAGGTGTGTAGTGGAACTATACTGTAAAAATATACTGCAATTCATTTTCTAATATTGGAAACAACTGACCTCAGGTCGGATTGTCTTGCCAGGAAACTCAGACAGCCTCAAAATTGGCTACGTTGCCTGTAAGATAAAATAAATCAAGTGCTCTTCAGCTTTTTTGTAAGTATGTTTGCAAATTGTATCCAGCTATTCTGTGTGACAACAAGGTAAAATCTGAATCTGAATCTCTGCTGAATCATTAAAATGCCTTTATTTAATTGACTATTGGCACTGTGTGAGTGGACTCTGTTCAAAGTACTTCCAACTATTTCAGCATTTCTGTAGTGTTTCTGTAGTGTTTTTTTATAGATGTGTATTGAGAGTAATTTTACTTCTAAGACCCAGGTTCTCTCCTGGGTCCGTTCCAGGATTTGTTCCAGTTGGTGCTGCAGTTGAAGAATGGCTATTATTTGGATATTTATATCATGATATGTGGACAAATGTGCTGTAATTGCAATTGTAATTTTTTGGGGGGAGAGCTTAACATTAGGGCCGGATGATGAATTTAATTTTTTCTAGCCGTGGCAGCAATTTCCCAGCTGTGGGATCCACCACAGCTAAATGAACATAAACACAGTATTTACTTGAACTGCTTAATAGTTGCTTAGTAGTTACTACTATTTTCCCCAGTAGGTGTGTACTGGAGGCAGCAGCAGGGAGCAGAGATGAGTGTGACCTCTTGGTTCCTGGTGAGCAGCGGGGGAACTCGCCACCGACTCCCCCGGGAAATGATCTTTGTCGGCCGGGACGACTGCGAGCTCATGCTACAGGTGAGGATGCTTAAGACTGATGAAAACATACACAGGCAACAGGTGTACTCATACAAATGTAACAAGACATATGCATATCCACACGCAAACACACACACCAACCTGTCTAACACATGCACACAGCCTGACATTGCTCTGGATCATCTGGTTACAATGATGACGCTTTCTCGTGAGTCAGTTCCCATGTGAGACAATGAAACAGTAATAAACGGAATTAGTCTCACATGATTAGCGATGATAGAACGGGATTTAATGCCCAGTAATCTCATTAACATAAAGATTCTGTCTCTGCTTGTGTGCTTTTGTTTGCTTTAAGAGGAAGAGTTAGCTTCAGTTGGAACACAAATGGCTTTGACAGATCACAGTGGTACAGATTACACAGATCAGGTATTAAAGGTGCTTTCTTACCTGTGTGTGTGCTAACATGATCCATATGAAAACACCACAGGAGCAAAGGCATAGGAAGGAGTTTGAGATTGGACTTTTCTTCTTGTTTGGCATAATGGTGGCTGTAACCCACTCATTATCGCTTGTCCAACGCTTGGTGGTGTTTTGTTCTTATTGCCATGGATAACTGGCCAAACGTCACATCACGTCAAAATATTTCCAGCGCAGCTACATTGGAGTTTGACAGGAGAAATTCTTTCAACGATCCAAAACATCAACATTACGTGTCAGGTTTTGGTGTCAGTCCCTCAGAATCAAAGAGCAAGGGTTTCTTTTGAGACTTACCATTTTGCACTATAATCAGGGCATTGCTGTTGACTGAGTACAGATGAGCCCTCAATGCTCTTGCAGTAACACAACATGTGTATATATAGATATGTGTGTGTGTGTGTGTGTGTGTGTGCGTGCTGAGGTGTAGTGTGTATGTGTGCAACTGTGCATACATACACAAAGTGAATGTGTATGCACGTGCGTACCAGTGATCGTTGTACTATTAATAGAAAGTGGGGCAGATACCTCTTGAGTTAGATCCTATCTGACTTGCTGGGTTCCAGTGGGGAGAGTGTGGCTGCAGTGTTCCCTGTTTTAACAATACATGCTGAGTGACAGTTCTCTAAAGCTCATATAGAGTAATTCTATTATTGATATCAGTGTCTGTCTCATAATCTTACTGGCAAGAAGACATTCAGGACATTCAGTGATGTTAAGCCTACATAACGTGGTATAAATTGTACTGTAGCAATGAGCAGGCTACTGTTTTTGTCTGCATGTCTGGATTTTGAGCTAAAGAAAGAAGCTAAAGAGATGCTATTCTGAAAATATTTTCAACTGGAGAGATCGATCAAAAAATGTAGTTCAAGACTATACTTAATCCATGTCTCTAAAACTAGACCTAGATTTTTATGATATATGATATATTATGTGTTGGGCTGCATATTGCTTGGGACAGATACATAATCCACACTGCCATAGTGCTGTTATTAATTTGTAGTTCGAAAATGTGATGTGATTCTCTGTTGTACAAAAAAACCCAACATTAACTGTTTTGATTTTATCATTAGAAAGAGAAAAATTATCTATCTTCAGGATGATATTCAGTTAGATTTTTTTCCAAGTTTATTTCTAATTATGTTAAGTCTGTTTTGTGACTTAAACACTCTAAATAGACATGACACCGACAGCGTCTTTGCACACCCATACTAATGTCACATAAACCTCTGGTAAACCTCTGGTAAATGAAACTTGAAAAATACTAGTCTTATTTATGGAAACACTTCACAGTTAGCTTTTCAGTCTGTTGATGCTAATTTTGTATTACTTCATCAACTGAACTAAAACCTCACACACCCTTTTCTTTGACGAGGAGTTGTAGCTTGGAAGGAGCTTCAGAAGTAATAAGGCTCTCACTTTACTGAAGCATGCAGAGTTGTGAAGGGTCTGTTTTACTTTACAAACACTTTCTCTAATGTGTCTGATGACCTCAGGGTCTACCTCTTGCTTGTGTGTGTGTGTGTGTGTGTGTGTATATTCTTGTACCCTTGTGATGTCTTTGCAAGGACAGACAAATGAGGAAAATCCTCCAAAGTGAGGACATTTTGCTGGCTCTCTCTCTCTCTCTCTCTCTCTCTCTCTCTGTGTGTGTGTGTGTGTGTGTGTGTGTGTTCTTAGAGCGGACACTTTGTTTAGCTGCTGACAGTTTCAACCATGTGACGGTTCTAACAAGCCATGGCCTCATCACATGGCTAGCTGTTAGAGATGCTGCTTGTTTCATGCACTGAATTGACCACACATACACACACACACACACACACACTCAAAACTGATGAGGATATCGAACTTAAAAGAGATTGTGTGACAGAGAATTATCACAGTGTTACATGAGTGTTGTTTTTTTTCCCATTACATTACATACCAATCAATGGTTTGACAATTCCGCTGTTTACAAACTATGCCATTGTGATCGGAATGGATTTTTATTTATTTATTTTTAAAACGCAGCCGTTACTAAAACCTACAATTCAAGATTCTTGGGAAGGAATGCAGTGAATACAGAAATACAGTCTCCATGTTGTCAGCCTGAATCAGAGTTCGGTTTTCTCATCTCTGGATAGCGACTGGATAAAAAATGTCAGAGAGGGTGTTGCAGCTCTTTCTGTCTCTGCATCATATCCGCTGTCTCACAGCTCAACTCCTCTGCAGTATGTGTGTGTGTGTGTGTGTGTGTGTGTGTGTGTGTCCCGTTGATGAATCAAGTTTGTCTCCCTCTTCCTCTTTCTCCTCTTTCTTTTTCTCCCTCCCCTCACACAGGATCCATGGGTGTTAAATCCTACAAACTCATGTTGGTAAAAGTTAGTTTAGTTAGTTTCCAATTCAAATGTGTTTACCTTGCCTGATACTTAAACACTTTGCAGTTATGCAGTGTAAAGCTTCAAATTGTTCTCCAATGATTTTTAAAACTACTTCACATTTGTAAATTAAGTTGATTGTGCACAGGTTCAGTAATGTGACAGTTTTTCTCTGGTCTGTCCTGCGGTGTGAGGTACAACAGACAGCTCAGTTCTTGGACTAATCTGATTCTATCCTGTTTGATCTAGCCTAATCTTTCTAAGATAATCTGGAGGACGGTTGGCTCTCCCTGCCGACCTGGAGTAGCTTCCTGTGGTTTTATCCAACCGCGCTGGGAAATAAAACAAACATCTGTCTTACTTCAGCCATTATGTATAAATAGTATTAGTATTAAATACTATTATAAATAGTATATAATTTCAAGAGTGGGCAGTCCTTCCTGGCGTATTTGCTCTTTGTGTAGACAAGGGGAGTGGCTGGGTAATAGTAAGGATTCGCTTGTGGATTTGAGAATCAACTACTAGACTCGACTCCTAGAAATTGAGAATTAGTCTTGACTTACTGCAGCACAATGGACTCATCTTGCCTGGATCCAGCCATTCAAATTGTTCATTTTGTGGTTTTCATCAAATTCATTGCTCATCACTCCCACTTTTTTTTTTTTTTTTAAATGTGTGATTCATGACTCTGGCTGGGATTTACTCTGACAAGGCTGTTCGATTTCACAACACTCAAACATTGTTAATGGATTCGGTTGAGTACCATTTGTGCATTCAAATATAGTGTCAAATATTACTGCTGTGATTGGTCAGGATGAGTGAAATCAAGGCTGAAAATTGAAATACCATTAATTTTTTAAATACCATTAATACCATCCAGATGATGAACTAATCGCTGAGGAATTCCTTTCACATAATCCATCTTAAATTTGACACCAGGAAAGCAGCTGCAGAACCTTGAATCACCACAATAAAAAAATGCAAAAATAAAAACAAGCAATTCTAGGACAAGGTCTCACCCCGTTCCATGCATTTTTTATTGATGTGTCTTATTTGGAGGACATTCTGACAGACGTTTGGAGACCGAGGCGCTGACAAGCAGCAAAATTGCTCAACTGTGAGGCAATGCATACTTCTAGATATGTATGACAACTCTGTGACAGTTTAACATGAAAAGGTTATTTACCAGAAAACCCCAATATATTCTGTCTTACCCTTTCGCCACTGACTTTTCTACCACAAAGAAGGTCACAGGGTCTTTGTTGGAAGCAATTTATCCTCAAAACAGCTGATGGGCTCAAATCTGGAGACCAGAGAAAATCAATACTTTCACCCCCAGTCCCTCTTTGCTCCACCATTCTCCTTTGTGTGTGTGTGTGTGTGTGTGTGTGTGTGTGTGTGTGAGAGAGAGAGAGAGACAGAGAGAGAGAGAGAGAGAGAGGTGTTACATTATACAATATAAGACAGAAGAAGCAAAGCATTACCCAAATTTGCCTGCCATAGAATGCAACTCAAGGTCAGTTAGACCATTGAAGAGACCTCCACAGAGAATATATGATTGTGTGTGTGTGTGTGTGTGTGTGTGTGTGTGTGTGTGTGTGTCCACATGTGCATGTATGCGAAGGTGTGCTTGTACTTTGTGCACATTGTCATTGAAATGGATGCACAGAGACATTGTAATGAGCAATGCCAATATGCTGTAAATTGATATCACATAGCAAATTTTTTTTTCTTTCTTGACATTGGATATTCATTCCACCACAAAGGTTTAACATACCGCAATTTACTCCAATGTCACATGCTGCCCTCCAATGGTTTGTAATCTAGTGTAAGAAACTGTTTATTCTGCAGTCCATGGTCAGGCTCACATTCTACATAGTCTGGATGCAGCCTAAGTGTGTGAAGGAATATTGAGGAAGAGCAGGACAAACTAACATGAGAACCGATTTAAAAAGCCACAGCGACATAACAGACATTATCAGGGCAGATGTGGACAGACAGCATCTGAACTTAATGAGGAAATCTCTATAATCACATTGAAGAGACGAGTGTGACCGCTGGTTTTGAGCTTACATGCTTGTGTGTGTTTTTGTTTGCAGTCCCGCAGTGTGGATAAGCAGCACGCAGTCATCAACTACGAGGCCGGCAGCGACGAACACAAAGTCAAGGACCTGGGCAGCCTGAATGGGGTGAGTAAACAGACGAAAATAGAAAAGACAGAGCGAGGTTGGGAGAGAGATAAAAGGACGGTGAGAGAGCGGGGAGGAGAGGAGAGAATAGAAGATGGGTCACATGATGGATGAGGTATGGGGAGAGATGAGAGAGCGAGTTTAAGCAAAGGGAGGAAGAAAGAGAGTGTTGAGACGGAGACAAAGAAAGACAGACAGAAACCTAGAGACATATATGAGGGATAGAAACAAAGAAATTCAAGGTAGAGAGGGATGAGGCTGTGCAAACATGGGTTAGAGGTTAACGTGTTCGTTTGGTAGTCAATAGGACTCCAAATCAATCTCTCTGTTAATGAAGATTTGTATCAAGGCTGAGGTCAATTGGAATTCAAATCCAATTATACAAACCACTGCTTAAGCCTAATTGAAAATCTATTAATCTCTTTTTGCTTCTGTGTACATTGTGGCTTGGCATCAAAAGAAATAAAGGAAAGGATTGCACTTTAAAATGTCTATTTTAAGACAATACCTCTTTGTCTGATAAAGGACGCAGCCAACTAATTCTATACATAAAGGTAAAAAGATAAATATGAAACGCAGTTAGCAGAGAGACAAACCCATCTTCTTATTTATTGAGGACGGCTCTCCAAATCCACCCTTTTTCCAGGCAAGTTAACTGAGAACACATTCGTTTTTTTACAACAACAGCCTGAGGAAGCGGTTGCCAGGCGGAGAAGTTACATCAATACACACATCCGCACACTAGGGATCTGTCCAGTGCAACTACAGTCTTCACTGGGGCAGTCAGGTGCTAGGAAAGATCCACCCTAAAGCACTTAAACACTGTTAAAAAAAACAGATATTGGTGATGTACCTTGCATTTCTGGGCCCATTTTGTTGTTTGGTGGTGTGTTCTTCTAATGTTTTTCCCACGGTTATCAAGCCAAATATAGGTCACAAGATGCCATGTCAAGGTATTTGCAGTGTAGCTACAGCAGAATTTAATAGCAATTTTCAACTATCTAAAGTGTAAACGGTAAACGTCAATCCCTTGTATCAAAGAGGAAGGGCTTCTTTCCAGACTCACCATTTTGCACCAGCGTTCAACAATCATACAGAAAGAAATCCATCATAGAGGAGGAAGAGATACCAATTTCTTCAATTACCAAGTCCAGGCCTGCTCTCTGGGATTTGTGAAAGGCATTCTGGGAAATCACTACCTGAAGTAGCAGTAAACGAGGCGGGTTGAGGGAAAGTGGAGACACCAAACAAATAAATCCTTCTTTCCTGGAATGCGTTGAACATCACAGATTGATGATATCGAACAGTGTATCTGAGGGTGGGATTTTCCTTTAACGCTTACTGTGCCAAGGTTTATCTGTACCTATTCAACTAAAAAGCTGTATATATGACATTATACCACGTGGAACAAATATCAGCCTTGTGTTACCCCCTTTTTTGGAAACCCTACACCTCTCTTAACCTCTGTCTTTGACTCTCTAGAGTACAGATGTAAGATTCCTTTCGCCACATGGTGTGAGTCATGTGTTTAGCACTGGTTGTAGTGATTAGCGCCCAGTCATAGCCCACTAGCTCAGATACATGTATATCCCATATCCTCTCTGGCTGTCAGACAGGAAGCCGGGGTTAGAGCCGCTTCCTGCTGTGTCATTAACCATTGGCTCTGATCCTTCTTCTGTGGTGGTGCTGTCCTGATTCACGGGAAGTTCTCTCCTGCTGAGTCAGTGGGTATGAAGGGGTTTGACACAGTCGTGAGTAACAAGCCTGAGTGCAACCAAAAGTGGCCTGTGTTTTTGGCAGTGTCGCTGTTTACTATCTCAGAGGAAACGTTTCATTGCCGCCGCAACTGCCGCAACGGTGTTATCAAGCTGATGTGATTTCATCTAACTGGAGGGGAGAAGGGGATGTTTTATTGCTACGGCAGTGCGCGTGTGATTGAATTTCATTTGCAGCCTAATGAAACCTGATCTGTCTCAGTGCTGCATAGTCGAAGGAGGGGTGAAGGAGAGGGAAGTGGGAGTGGGAGAGAGAGACAGAGAGAGAGAGAGAGAGGACAGAGAGGGACTGGGACAAGAAAGAGGAGAGAGAGAAAACAGTGTGCTTTTCAGGGCATTTTCCCTGGCTGTGCAGACAACCTGACAGCTTCCTATAGAGACACCACAATCGGCTGACTCAACTATGCATCGTGGCTGCATTTAGGACCTCTCTGACCTCATTTTTTTTTTTTTTTTTTTTTTCAGTGATCTTGTCAATGGTGATTTATATGTCGCTCATTTATCATTTGTGATTTATAAAACTAATTAATACAGATAATTCAAGTTACTCTTTATGTCTTTATAGATGAAAATGTGCATAGCCTTGTTATAGTGGTCCAGGTTCACATTGACACAGGAGAAACAGTTACCTGCCTACAGGGAGATAACACGGGTGGGTTGACACACAGTCAACAGTTAACAAGGCCTATATATTCCATATCAGCCTGAATTGTGTTTCTTTAGAAAGTGTGTGGGGAGAAACCGGCAGAAACAGAGCTGCCAGCTTCTTGAACTAGACATAGCAGGGTGTGACCTACCAAGGAGGGAGAAGAGAGAAGAACATTGTTTGCTAGCACAGTAAGCCAGCTAACTAAACCTAGCTGCACTAGCCGAGCAATAGTTGGCAAGGAGACACCTAGAAATGGTAAATAAAAAGAGAAAAATTAATGAATGCACTCCCATAAGAAACCTGTGAGGGAGGAGGCCTGTGAGCAATCCCCTAACAGCACTATGATTCATCACACACATGATTCATTGACGTAGCAAATCCTGAAACCCAGACTCAGGAGAAACAAAATTATCCTAGCAGAGTTGATATTTCTAGTCGGACACACATGTGGACCAATTACATTAAATGTATGTTGTTTTGTAGTGTCCAATTTTATGTACAGACCTGTTCTCAGCGTAGAAAAAATTCAGTAGTCTGTTACTGGATTCATGTTCATGATTATTAACTACCATGTTCTTGTTTGTCCTGCCTCTGCCCTCTCCTTGCAGACCTTTGTAAATGATGTCCGCATCCAGGAGCAGATGTACATCACTCTGAAGCTGGAGGACAAGCTGAGGTTTGGATATGATATCCTTTCACCTGGGTGGGACTATTAACCTCGTGCCTAACCTGTGCCCCAATGGGAACCAGCATGGCTTTACATCCCAGTACATGCTTTGTCCTTCTACCCCCACTATTTTCAGACTGTCCTTACTGTGTACCATCTGACATTATTGTAGGAGGTAAGGATTGCCAACTTTCATCCTTAAACTATAGTTTATGTAACTAACTTTATTAGCAAGGACGCTTTAGCCTATAGAGGGATACAAAGTGACTGTAGCCTGTAGAAAACAGACATGTAAGAGTGTAGAGACGACTGTCACCCTCTCACTCTTCCACTGATATTTGTCACATTTTGTCTGCTGCTTCCATCACTCTCTCTCTGTCAGAAGTGTTATCTCAATTTGAAGTCTCTGGATGAGTAAATCGTATACAGGGAAGTGTTATGTGTGTCTGTGTGTGTGTATGCAGGTGCATGAAAGTTTTTCTGTTGCTGCCACTATTTCCTTAACCTGTCTGCCTCACATACCAACCTGTTCACGGTGGTGAGAGGAGAGCTCACTGTGCCTGAGGAGGCCCTCAAGGTAAGACCATACATACACACACACACACACACATGCACACACACAGACACTGCCCATGCCCCAGACACAACTCACTGCAACATTTATTACCAAAAAACACACTCCTATAACACACTGCCAAGCAGGAATTGCATCAGAGACAACTCAACTGAATACAATGTATTGTGAGACAAGACAACATACTTTTGTACAATCTTAAATTTTCAACTTGATACCATATTATTATACTATTATATTATATCTCTCCCCTCCCTCCCTCTCCTTTTCCCCTCCATCTCCCTCTATCTAGCATGAAAAGTTCACCAGCGGTCTCCAGCTTAGCAAGAAGCCGTCCAACGGTGAAACCACCAGCACCACCGCCGCAACCAAGTCTCCCATGAAGACCCCAACCAAGGTGCCCAAGTCCCCCGCTGGCAGCACCCCGAGGCCAGCGGAGAGCAGGGCAGCAGACGGGGTCACCTCCTCCGCGGAGACAACAGCTAAACATGCTGACACTCACAAAGGAGAGGAGAGGATAGGAGGTGAGAGAGAGTTGTGACAGTGCATGAAATATGAACTTGTCTCAGGAATTATACTCATATTTTTTTGTATCTATTGCTAGTATCTAATGTCTAATGTGTGACAAGGCTATTCGCTGTGTATATTAGGCCTACTATTTGAGTTCTTTCCTCAAATTTCAGACTTATTGAATGCTACCGCTTCTGTAAAGCAAAATATCCATCCTTTTTTTGTCTCAGAGTGTATGCGCTCATTTTACTTTATAGTACACAAGCAGAGGCTCAGAATACATATTTGAACACCATGTTGTTTATCCAAACACCCAATCTCACAGAGCTGTATTTATCTCGTGGAAGCTCAGTGGTCCAATCACAGAGCTGAATTTATTTCTTAGAGAAGGCTGAGTGGCTTTGCACACAGTTTAGAGGTGCTTTTGTCAGCTGGTTTTGTCATTTCTTCTCTCAGTAGGTACAATTACATTTAATACCTGGGGCAGGTCTTTTGACATAAGCAGCTACTGCTGTAGATTCACATGCATGCAATGATAAATTAATCTAATTAATGTTTCAGTCTACTTTGCACCAGTGATTAATGATGCTTTACTTGGGAACTAGGAAGGTTGAAATGATAACAGAGAAGGGATAAAGGGAAAAGGGAAGCAAAGGGAAAAAGATGCAAGCTGTGGCTGCATTGCATTGTGGACTATTGAGGCTGCTGTTGGATGAGAAATTGGTATCTCTTCTTCTTCTACAATGGATTTCTCCCTGTATGATTGTTGAAGGTCGGTGCAAAATAGTGAGTCTAGAAAGAAGCCCTCGCTCTTTGATTCTGAGGGACTGACACCAAAACCTGACGTTTACTGTTGATGTTTTAGATTGCTTAAAATCTGTCGGCTATCACACTTTGTGGTAGCTGTGCTGGAAAACATGAATAAGAAAAATACACCGCCAAACGGCAATACACACCCAGAAATACAAGGTGCATTGCCAATATCAGATTATTTGTGTTAAAGTGTTTTAGGGTGGATTTTTACTTTAGAAAAATAAGTTGATACACTTGAATAAGGCTATTGTAAATGAAAGTGTGGTGGGATTTTATCTCAGGCCAGTAGGGGGTAGATGTGGTCAGAACGGAAAGGTCTTTACCCGCCACACCAACACCCAGTCACTCTGTCTCACCATGAACTTTGTTTAGGTCTGAAGTTGTCCCTTATAAGTGACATCACTGACCAGGCTGTTGTCCTGGCGGGGGTCCTGGCTAAGCCCCAGATGTTGGAACGGGGCCACATGGGGCTTGTCTGTTTGCCCAGATTAACCAGTAACAGGGTCACAGAGTCCCCTGATAGTGTGTGGCATCAAACCCATATGCCACCGCCACTTTTCTTAAAAACACGCTAACACACATGGACACGGAAGCATGCAAACATACACACACAGTGCTGCAGTGCGTGGCATATTGCCCCATCTGCTACCAGCGTTTTTAATGACAGACTCCCTGTGGATCTGTAGATGTAATCCTACAGTGTTGCTACTGTAATATCAGGTCTCACCCAGATATATTATATCTCACAGTAAACAAATACTTTCAGCAGCTTTTATACGGAAGGCCTCTACTTATAACACCCGCAATTTGGCTCAGTACATGTCTCATTATCTGCTTTACAGTGATTAAACTTACATTGCGCTGGGTAAGAGGTACTCCTAAAAATGAAATATGTGGCAAAGTAGGCAGCTGGTTTGTAATATCCTCTCTCGGATGTGGAATGCATTCTGTGAGCCAAGTCCGTTTGACTCGAGGAAAAGAGAGGTTACCACAGGAAGCTCATCTCATGTCAGCTTTCATTCTTTTCTATAATGCATGGAGGACAGAGGGGCAAGTGGAAAGTCCCTTTTTTATTTAAAATCTGTGTGTGTGTGTGTGTGTGTGTGTGTGTGTGTGTGTGTGGAGAGAGAAAGTGACACAGAGAGAGATTTTCTATCTGGTTTTTAGGGAGCCTGTGTAACATCTGGCCAGGGACTACAGATGAAAATGAAAAACTCTGGCACATTTATATTCTGACTAATGTTTATTAATGTGCACTGTCCCTGTTAAAATAAACCAAATAAATAAATAAATAAAGAGAGAAAGTGACAGAGATATAGTGTGTGTACGTGCTTGTGTATGTGTGTGTATGTGTGTCTATCCTGCTGCTAAAGTTCTGTAAGTAGGTCAGTGGTGCAACTAATGCCGACCAGACCAGAGCTCCCAGTGAGGGGAATTAACACACACACACACACACACACACACACACACACACACACACACGAAGCAGCTGGGTTCACTTTGTGGCATCATGATACAATGACCAATTTATGTAGACAGTACCCTTTATAGACAGTACATAATAAACATGTTAACATTCATCAGTGTTGATGATTAAAGTTACAATAATAATACCCACTGTCTGCAAAGCTTATTGAAAATGTGTGTGTGTGTGTGTGTGTGTGTGTGTGTGTGTGTGTGTGTGTGTTTGTGCGCGTCCCAGGGGACATTGCGGCACTGCACCGCGGGACCCCCCTGTACGGCCAGCCGTCCTGGTGGGGGGATGGGGATGCAGATGATGAGAACTCCTTCAAACAGGAAACCAAGTCATCCAGCAAGAAACATGACAGCTCCGTGTCAGGTAGGAACTTTTCAATATTAACTTCCCAGTAACAGCAACACACCATCTCTTGTTCCCATACTGTAATTCAAACATACTGACACAGATAGACAGAGTCATAGATGTTCAAAGTGCCAGTGTCCTACAGGCTGCAGTGAAAGAAAGCTGGTTGATTTTTTACATAACGCCCCTGCATTTTTAACATTTTCCAATGCATTTTCAATCGTTTGGCTTGGAGCAAACATTGTGAAAAATCTCTTATGCATGGTGGAAAATGTCACCCACAAACATGAATAAATAAAAAATAAAATAAATAAAAAAAATAAATGCCGCAAAGTTGGAGGTTGAAAGTTTCTGCAGGACACCAACAAAATTTGTGCTGCACATAAAATGGTAAGATAAAGTCAACCTTAGACACACTGTCTATTGAACTGGTCTGTAGATTATGAACGGTCAAACAGGTTTATATTTAACTGTGTGAAGGTCACATCTAAATACACTGAGTTTATCTCCCTTTTTTCATTTCAGAATCAGCTTATCTTTTAGAAAATAGCGTGCTACGTGATCGTATACAGATGTTATGCTGTGCCAAGTTGAATCATGCAGTAATTCATGAGTGTTTTGCCTCTGTAGTGAAATGGTAGCTTGATCTTAATGCCCCCAAGCTCAGTTTATCTGCTCTGTTTGAGTTGGGGGGTAATGGCCAGCCAGACTCTGTGTATGTGTGTGTGCGTCTGTGTGTGTGTGCAGAAGAATGCCTGTGTGACAGCGTATGTCCAAGTGCACACAAAGGGTTTTTTCTGTGCATGCATGTGTGTGTCTGTTTGCCTCTGTGTGTGTGTGTGTGTATATAGTGACCGTTGGCCTGGGGGATCCCGTTAACTGGCGGCGGGTCGCAGGAGTAACAGGATTAGAGGCTACACCAATAGTATAACAGCTTGGTGATATAAACTCTTTCTGTGCCAGGCTGGTCTAGTCTAGTCTAGTCAGGGGGGTGGGAGGAGGAGGGTTAACCAGACAAGACCTTTAGAGCAGACTGAGGCTTTCCTCAAATCTCTTGTCACATCTGGACGGATAGACCAGCAGAGTCTTCCCCACCAGCCTGAAAAAGGAATACTTTACTTATCAGCATTTTTAACCAGGCGGATCATTTCAGAGCTATTTCTATACGTTGTACCATGGAGATTTGGCTGTAGATTGCTTGCTGACTGCAGGAAAATGCACTTTTCTTTCTACCGGAGTGAGATTAGAAAAGGACTGTCAATTTGGGAGTAAATCCGTGCAAGCATGGCCGGGTGATTTGAAACCCTGGAAGCTTTTCAAAATTTGGGGCGAATGGGATTGGGTACTTCAGTCATGGAAGTGGGTGAGTAGAGGGCATTTTGCCTTGTTGGAACATTTACTTTCAGTGCTGCATGGATGTAGTGATGTTGGATTTATTTTGTGAGGCAACTGTGTGCCAGCCAGGGCTTGTGGCACTATTTATCATGTTTATTATGTTTATTTAGGTTACATGGATCTCAGCATCAAAAGAGGATCTTATCAGCACACTTGTTTTTCAAAGTGTGAGCATGTCCTCTATAATCTGCCCTGCTAACATCAGAGGTAGCTGGAGGGGAAGTGAAAGAGAGATAGAGAGGTTTGGGGCGGCAAGAGATTCTGCATGCATGTGTGCGTCAGTTTATTTGTGTGTGTGTGCGTGTGTGTGCGTGTGTGTGTGTGTGTGTGTGTGTGTGAAGGAACGCTCCCCCTCTCCCTCCCAGTGAATAGGCTGTGTTGTTGGAGTCCCCCTACCCTCCCACCCCCCTCCCTGTGTATTGTCACTCAGGCAGATTTGGTTACGCCATTGCACCAGCCCCCCCCCCCCCCCCCATCCCGCATGCATCCACCCGTCCTTGCTCTAACACACACACATAATACACACAGCGCTCAAACAGACCTCTCTCTCTCTCTACACTGGGGAAGTCATTAGCTAACCATTCTCTCATTCTGAAGTAAGTATCTCCAAATTCCTCATCTTCTTTGACTAATGGATCAGTTCAAGGGCTTTAAATTTGAAGCAATTTTGTTTTAGTGTGACTTTCACTCACTCCACACTTGCTCACTTTGTAACCTGTGGCTCTTTGAAACTAGATGCTATTCAGCCAGTTAGCTCTCTTTAGCTTTGAAGTTGTACTTTTAGATTTTAAATGACTGGTCAGTTTTGGTTGCATGGAAAATGATTGTGTAAACCAGCTAAATGTGTCATTTGAAGCCATTATTAGTATTAACATTGAATCCCACTCACCTTACAGCAGATCCCAAAGTCTGTTGTTAATGTATTGACTGTGCATATTGCCCTGACTGTCATTAATATGTAATGCTGTGGGTGTTGACAGTTTTAACCTGTGTGTGTAAATAGGCTCTAAATGATCATGTTGTTATGCATGACACATAAAAACACATCAAAGCTGATTGTATGAAGCCTAGTTTAATGTGTTTATGCTAAACCGACTAATAAGACTGGAAGCTACAGTACAGAGGGAGTTAGCGTGTATGGTATGATGTTTATATAAATGACATTAACTCATCCATGAAACACTTTATTTCACAGATTTAACTAGGTTCTTCCCAGACAAGTCATGTGACTCATAGTGACATCAATGGAAGCTTTGACATAGGAAGGACAGTACAGTATTAACAAGATGCAGGAAGTTCAGTCAGTTCATCAGATTCTTTAGGGAAGGAATAGAAAATGATAGAAATACTTAAATCTGTCTATCTATCTATCTATCTATCTATCTATCTATCTATCTATCTATCTATCTATCTATCTATCTATCTATCTATCTAATCTAGTCCAAGTTGTTGGAAGAGCATGGATGGAAACATGGCAACACTGTAGTCTAATCTTTCTCTACACAGAGTATTTTAAGTTCTCAGTTCATGCTTTGCATCTTAAGCATCGGTCTACATATTTCATTTGATCTCAAGTACCTCATATTCCCACTCAGTTTAAATCCTTGTTGTAAATCTTTCCAAACTTGCAGAGCAGCTTATGCTGGCAAGAGCTTATCTTGTTTCAAAAGATGAATCCAAAGAGAAGTTTCAGTAGCTCGGTTTAGCTGATAAGATTGAAGTGAAAAATGAGCGTTTTAATTCAGAAATTCTGTTTCCTGAAAGATCCTGCTGTGATCATGAGTCCTTTGGGGACTCTTATCAAATTTCTCAAAATATTACAATAACTGTAATGAGAAAATTTCCATTTATAATATTTTTCAACTAGTCACTCTATTCTGCAAAGCCTGTTTCTCTGTTTCTTTTTGCCATTTTGCCATATGTTCCTGCATTTGCTCACCAACATGAAGCAGATGGTTCCTCTAATTTCTGAAAGTATCATTTATCATATTCAGATCCCACAGAGGCCCCGGTCGTTAATATGAACAGATGAGAAAATAAGTGCTCCATATTGTTTATCAGTGTGTGCCCCAAAGCAGATTTTAAACGGCTGTAGCAGCCCATCTTGAGTCTTGAGTGACTCACTTGACTTTGTGTGTGTGTGTGTGTGTGTGTGTGTGTGTGTGTGTGTGTGTGTGTGTGTGTGAGAGAGAGAGAGAAAGTGACAGGCAGAGAGAGGGACAGAATGCTTGTGTGGTTGTTTGTGTGGCATCTGTAGCTTATAGGGCTGCACACTCCTCCAGATAGAGACAGTAATTCTGATAAATGGTGAGACAGAGCGGACACTGATTGAATTGGTCCATATGGGGCCTAGCTTGACCTTTCACCTTCGACTTTTGATAATGACCCCTAGTATTCAGCTCTCACTGTGACAGTGCGGCATTGAGATCTTATTAAACGAATAGATGCCTTCCTCGAATAGACGCCCAAGATACAGATGGATTTTGTTAAAATAAACCAAACAGATTGTTTCCCAGCAGCTACATCAAATCCTGTACAATATTGAGGAACTGAACTATTGAAAAATAAAGAAGTGAAGACTTGTGACTACTCATAGGTTTAGAGATATGACATAAACTTTTTGAGCAATGGGAAAACTTCAGAATACAAATAAGTAGCATATGAGTCATATCATCTTTACGTGTTTTCCAACCTCAGACAGCAGAGAGGCGCGTCGAGGGGAGAAGGCTAAAGAGGACGGCCTTCATGCGTCCACCGGCCACGATCCCAGTTACTTTGAGATCCCCACCAAGGAGGGAACCATGGCCACTAACGGCATCCACGAGATCCCCACCAAGGACACAGAGGGCACCGCCACTAACGCTCACACCGCTGCAGGTGAAGTTCATATTTCATTCATTCTGTTATTCTTGAAGATAAAATAGTCAAAAACAAAACATAATCTACACTAAATTATAATGAAGAGTTTGATAAACCCCTCTTGAGTGTAAATATGGTGGCTGTGTGATCAATAAAGAACTTCATGTTCCATTAGAATGGAATCATTACCATATTAATTTTGAGACATTACCGCATAATTACCGTAAAACACAGGAGACCTTCGCTGAGAAGATTGGCAGCGCCTAGTGTTCTCTGCACTGCATTTTACATTGAGCGCCATCTAGTTGGGCTTCACGGGAAATCTGCTTGATTGCTTTAAAGGAAGATTGCTGTATGACACAAAACAGGAATGGGGAGCTGTTTTTCCTGCACAAATAGAGCTGAAACCTTCAGTTTCTCACAATGGCAGGTGGTGGAATGGTTGAAAGGTTGATGGAAAAATCACTTCCAACATGTTTATCCTCTTCAGTAAAGCGAAAGAGAAAACAAATGCACACGGAGCAACGGCAGAGAAGGAGAAGGGGGTCAGGTAGAACATCCTCTTTGCAACAGAAAGCAACAGGGTTTATAGGAAATGTCTTAATTTTGAGAAACACAGAGCACTAACAATAACAGGGGTGTGAGATAGAGGCTACCAATTGTCTCACTGTCTTTGTTTACAGTAATTATTCCAAGATATCACAATTCATTTCACAATCATATATATAAATGTTTAAAAATGCTACATGTAGCACCTCTCAGCTTAATAATAATGAGATACCATATCATACCAATACCATACCATAACTGACAAGACTCCAATGTCTATTCTGCAGCTCAAGGCCACGCCTCCTTCACCATAGAGTTTGACAACACCTCCCCGGGGAAGGTCACCATCAAAGACCACGTGTCAAAGTTCACGCCCGACCACCACCGCTCCCGCTCCAAGAAGAGCGGAGCGGGAAGTGGAGGAGGAGGAGGAGGAGGAGGAGGAGGGAGGGACCTGAGCACGCTGCAAGCTGCCATGATGGCATCGGAGAGCAAGGTGGCCGATTGGCTGGCCCAGAACGACCCCACGCTGGTGCGCAGCGAGTCGACGGAGGACGACAGCAAGAGCATCAAGAGCGACGTGCCGGTTCATCTCAAGAGGCTCAAAGGTGGAGGTTGTTCCCTATTAACATTTCTCTCACACTCTGGATTGTGTAAAAGAGGCACCCACTCTCTGTATCTCTGCCTCACTATCTCTGGCTCTTGTTAATGTTTTGTTACACGTATCTTTCTGTTCATTTCTTTCTCTCTCTTCCCTGTCATTGCTCCACTCCTCTAACCCCTTCTCTAAATGTATTTCACTTTCTATCCTCTCTGTCTCCCTACTTCTTCATTCATAATTTCCATTCTCCTCCTTTCCCACTCCCTTTTCCTCTCTTTGACCCTGTTTACACTTGGTTTTAAAATGCGTCTTGGGCAATCGGTTCACAAGTGGACAGCGCTAAATACAAGTGTAAACGACCAAGACACATTGTGATCCGATCACTCAAACCACTTGCCGAGGTGGTCTGGGACGCATTTGACCACATATCTTTTGTAGTGTAAACGCTAATGCATCCTGATGCATCCCCGACAAGGACGTAACAGGAAAATACGTCATCAACGCAGTAACGTAACGCAGGCAGTAACAAAATCTGAACACAAGTGGTCAGCTGGACACCTTGGAGACACATAAACACAGGTGTAAACGGCGATGTGTCTCGGCTGTCCACTTGTGATCCGATCGCCCAAGACGCATTTTAAAAAAAAAGTGTAAACAGGCTCTTTCTCTCACAAAAGTCTCTTCTTTACACTCTTTGGCAGTGGTTTTCTCCTCCTTCTTACTCCCTTTCTCCTCTCCAGAATTATCTTTATATTAGTGGTATCACACTTTATTATTACAATATTTTACACTCTTTCTCAGTCTTCCATTTGTCGCTTCCTGCACCATTTGCAGAGAGGTTGTTTCTTTGTTAGGAGCAGGGTTTTTGGCAACGTTAGCCAAGCCAGAGGATTAGCAGCTAGCAGACAGGAACATTTAAACCCCAATCTTCTCCACTGCGGCTCTGACAGCCAGCGACGAGGCTTAGCATGAGTAGCTCAGTAGGGCACTGCCATTCATCACCTGCCTCCCCCATTGGGTATCACTTCCTCACCAAGTACAGACATAATATTATCTCGTGAGCAGAAACACGTGTCTACTATTTCATGTCTTTTAATGCCTTGCTAGAAGTGCTTCAGATGTGGCTTTTTATCGATTTCCCCCCCCTTATTGGACCCTCAGTGTGGATATCTAAATCACTATTTTTTTTTTTCTATGGGCTTGTTGTAATGCATCCTTGGGGTAAGGCTGATTGCTGTGACAGACTGTACTATGCAATGCTTGTCTGTGTTTCTTTGTTCCCATTACCTGCAAGCTGCCAACTGCTGAGTAGGCTCCTGCTGCCAGGAGTTGTTGTGGGAATGGTCTTGGCTAGGCTAGGCTAGGCTAGGATACATGCTGCAGGTAGAGAGAGAGTGAGCTTGGCGCTAAGCCAGGCTATGCTAGGCTACATGCTGGACATGGGTTAATTAAATGGGGGCCAATTTATGATGATGTTGACAGGTATGGGGGAGGGACTGACGGACAGGAGCTGATGAAAATGGAAATCTATGAGGTAAGAGTGGAAGGCGGGAAAGCTAATTCATTAGTTGGAGTTACTACTACATGTATGTCAACTGGATGACTGGATGGCTGACCTAATGGATGACTTTGTCGCTAACTGGCTGACTGACTTGCTGACTGGTAGACAATGCAGTGTCTCCAGTTCAAGGTGGGGCTTCTGGGCTGTGCTGAGCTATGCAGGTTGGTACTGCATGAGCTGACAATGGATATTTCGATAGAGGTAAATGAGAAAATGGGAAAGGTATGGTATCGGACTGTAGCTGTGACAGGAGGTTAATGGAGAGAACCCAAGAGATTTGGAGGACAGAGGAAGAGAGAGTAAAGAGGGAGGAAAGAAAGGGAGGGTGGGTTGAGAAGGAGGGACAGGAGAGAGAGGGGAAAGAGAGGGGGCAGGTGGACAGCTGGATGGAAAGCTTTTCATTGATGCCTGTTAGTGGCAGCAGTGGACATCTGGAGGGAGAAAAGCAGGTAGGGAGGAGGGATGAGAGGAGCAGGAAGGCGGGAATGGGAGAAAGTGTTGAGAGAACAGCGTTTGCAGCAGTAACAGTAAAGGTGATAGGGAAAAGAAAGGCAGGAACGAGGGAGGGAGGGAGAGAGGCTCGTTTTCTGGACTGCAGTGAAAGGAGAAAGGGAGGTGGGGAAGGAGGAGAGAGAGGTTTTTGTTAGATAGTTGTTATAGTAACACAGCGATGCAGGAGGGGAGAGAGAGATGGGAGGGAAGGAGAGGCAAGGCGACGCAGTAGAATCGCCACAAAAAGACTGTACAAAAGACGAGCAGCGAGTGTCTGTGTGCAGGAGACAAGCATGTGTGGGAAATGCGTTTCAGCGCTGATCCGGGGTGTGTGTGTGTGTGTGTGTGAAGTATGCGTCGTGCCTCGTGTGTATTTGTGTGACAGGAGTGCGCCGCGTGTGTGTGTGTGTGCGCTGCATGTGTGTGTCTGAGGCATGCTCAGCACTGATCTGCGGACAAGAGGTGCGGCGTGTGTGAGGAAGGCATGTGCACTGGGTGTGTCATAGAGGTACTAGAGAGAGACAGAGAGAGAGAGAGAGAGAGAGAGAGGCAGAGTGGGAGTGGGGTGTGAATGAGGGGAAATTGAGAAGAGGCAACCGATCGAAAGCTTTTGATATGCAAGCTTTCAGGTGAGTCTTTCTCTTGTTGCTATAGGGACCATTGTAGAGGATCTGTCTTTATACTGTCTGTTATTTGAATATTAATGTTGGAATATGAGCTGTGATGTGTGTCTTGCATTGTAACATCCCGCAAATTCTTGCATTTTCCCTACCAGTAAGATTCAGATCAGTGTAAGGCTTTGGAGGTGTGCTCTGCAAGGTTATTTAGATTGCACGGTTATTTTTAAACATTTTTTTATGACTTTGATTCATTGTGGCTGGTTAATATATAATTAAAGATGGATATTCATTAACAGTACATAGTGGATGCTTAAAACTTGTGAGATATACAATACAAGGGTTAAGTATTGTTGTGTACCTTTGTACGTGTGTGTGTGTGTGTGTGTGTGTGTGCCCGCCCAAGCACACACACTTACATGTTTGTGGTTGCATGTTTGCTTGTCTGTTTGTATGACTATATACATGTGCGTGTGTTTGTGCGTGTATCTTTATGTTAATAGGTTGTTGTGCTTAAGTGTGTGTGTGTGTGTGTGTGTGTGTACAGCCAGCGGCGGAGGCAGTGGCCAGCTCGGGTGTGAGTCATGGCGGGGCGAGCAGGGCAGAGCGCTGGACTCTCACAGACACCTCTGTTCTCCTCCGGCCCTGCCAACGGCTTCTTTGTCTGCAGGACACAGCATGAAAGACCTGCCTCTCTCTGTCTGCTGATCTGCCTATCTGCAGGAGCTACTGTAGCACGCCGCTGCCTTCCTTTCTCTCTCTCTCTCCTCTTAATGTTGTGGGGTCGTTTTCTGCTTTTTAATGGCGTTTCTGCTTTATTAGATCGTAAACAGTGGAGAAAGACTGGAAAGATGGAGGAAGGGGGTGGAAACATATGACAAATGAGCTGAATTCAGACTCTCACAGACTCAAATATGTGGAATGTGCTTTAGGCCACTGGGACACTGGGTTACAACAATGTCTTGTTTTTCTAGTGATGTTTGTTGTTTTTCTAAGTAATGTAGAGGTTAGCCTGTGCTTCAGTAGACTGATGCACGTACCACATACTCATGATATTGTGAGATTTGAATTGGACATATTTGTTGTCATTCTCCACTGTGTAAAGTAGAAATCTCATGAAAATAATCTTCACAAAATGTTCATAGTCCAAAATTTGGTGTCTCAGTAGAGTGCAACGAAGATGAACTAGAAAGACAAGAGAGAAATGTGACATCGGAACATGAGGCTGATTCAAACCCGTACAGTCACAGTGTGTGGACAGTTCCCCGGGCAAACCACTATAGTCCACTCAGCCATGGAAGCACTCTGTCCTCTTTTCTCAAGGGGAGCAGTCCACTTCTCCAAGTCCTATTTGATTTATCTCTTGCACAGTGGTTATAGTGAAAATAGCCGTGCTTGAAATAACACTATGCGGTACTTGAATACATTTACTCAAACAGGAGCATTACAGTGTGCAGGCTTTATTTTTTTAATCCTTACATGGTTTACGACATCAAATTCCTACAAGGTGACACACACACACAAGGGTGGAAAGAGAGCCATCAAATATTTGCGCTGTTGGTGCAAGAGTGAACAGGGACAGTGCCTGAGTGATGCTTTCTGTCCATTTCTCTAAAGGGGATTCATGCTATTGATTCTTTTTGAGAATTTTATAGTTATTAGATAGTGAGGAGACAGCAAGGAAAAAAGCACTGGACCTCATTCCACACACAGTCACATCTATGCTTTAGCTCTCATATTGCCACAGGGTCTTTTTAGTTATGTATAGCCTAGTTTTAGACCAAGCAGTAAATGTATTATTACATATTTAACGGCTGTATATCAAAAGAAAAGTCCATATGTACAAGACGAAGATAATGATTACCCCAGGAGAGGTAGACATCTACTAAACTTTCACTTTTAAACGCTATGTAGTCTAATTTTAGCCTAGGTGTTTATAGCCATTTAGAGGCCTTTTAAATGGCTAATCAATGTAAATTGCTCACTGGGAATGTAGAGGTATGTGCAATAGCAGGGACTTTGCCAGGATGAGAACCCATGCAGTGCTGTATGAATGTGATGAATAGTGTGGCGCTGCCTCCCCTCCTGTCTCTGATACCTTGAGTGGCTGACTGTTGGCTCGCTGACTGACTGCTTGGCTCTGACTGGCTAATTGTGTGACTGCCTGTCAGCTCGAGTAGCATACTATATCCTTTCTCTTCTCCTCCTCAATTCAGTCTCTCTTGTTTCTTATCCACCCTCCTCTCCTCCTCTTTCCCAACCCCCCCCCGCCCCCCCCTCCCACTCTCCTTCCCAGTTCCTCTTTTCTTTCCCAGTCTCCTCTCACCTCCCCTCCTCCTCCATCCCCAAAGCCCCTTGTCTCCCCCCCCTACTCTCTCATCCAGCCTCCTACTTTCCTTCCCCCTCCCTGCTCTCCTCCTCCCCTCCCCCTCTCTCCTCTCCCTCTGCCAGTGAAGTAGGCAGGGCTAGTAACATTGTGGGTGGCATGTCTGGATTAGCGTGGCACACTGTCTGCCATCGCACAGCAGTGAGAGGACATGCTGATTCGACTCAGACTGATAAAAACGTAGACGTAGCAATATCATGGTAGGTAATCTGGGCGGTTGTGGATTTAGAGGCCATTTTGACAGTTGACAGATTAGACTGAGGCCACAGTTGAAAGTTCAGAGTTCAGTTTGGCTGTTATGGTTGACAGTCACCATTTGGTTCTTGTTTGCGGTATCCACAATGGATGTACTCTGAGGATGATGTGGTTGCGTGTAATGGTCTTTATGGAACACTTTCTTTCTTCTTTGTGGCTTCGTTCAAGCAGATATCTGCACAGTGTTGCAGAACTGTATGTCATGGATGCACCAAAGCTCTGTTTTCTGTTTCTATGCTGTTTCTATTTCTATTTTTGTTGCCATTTTTTTTTATTATCATACTTGGGAAAATGTAGATATGAGAATGTTTACTAATGTGACATGTTTGCAAATTGACAGTCACCCTGCATAAGAGCATCAGCTAGTGTAAATGATGTAAACCTATCCCTTGTAAGGGAACAAATCCATAGCAGTGAAATGTAAATAGAAATGTGATTCTTGGCATCAGCGTATCAGTGCAATGTCACATGGAGGTAAATTCTGTGTAGTACTACAAGAACTTTTCTCCCACCCATATAACATAGACCATTCGCTGACCAGTGTTTCCTCTCTTTTTGTGTCCTGACAGGCAGCAAGCATGATGACGGCACCCAGAGCGACTCGGAGAATGGACTGGGTCTGCGTTTCGCCAGCCGCCGCCACGCCCTCAAGGAACGCCTGAGAGCGGCACAAGGCCAGGGAGGAGGAGGAGGAGTAGGAGGAGGAGGGGTAGGAGGGGGAGTGGGGAGCAGCACAGCGAGTGCAGCCCGAACCACCGGCAACCGCACTGCCTTTATGATCGAGTTCTACGACGAGGAAAACCCTCGCAAACGCCGATCCTACTCTTTTTCCCAGACTGCACCGCTGCTGGGGGTAGGGGCTGGCGGGGAGGGACTGTGCCCCCAGCCCCCTTCTCACCCCAAGGTGTTCAGCATTTCCACCTCTGCTACCACGGCCTCAGACTCAGGTAACACATTGTGATTCCATTGTCAAATAACTTCTATTCTATTCTATTCTATTCTATTCTATTCTATTCTATTCTTTGCAGTGTTGGAATATAACTCTTGTAAAGCCCAAAAATGTACAGTGAACAGCTTCTTGTGTGTTAACTAAAGTAATATGTGCAGTATGTACGTTTTCAGGCTCGTTTCATGGCCTCATTCAAATGAATGGGAAGTAAAAAAATATTCTGGTTTTGATGGCGGTCAAATGCAGAATAACCCCCATGCTAAAACTAAGTGGAATATTGCTTTAAAGTAGTTCAGCATTTTGGGCTTGAAACCCTGAATATATCTGAGAAAAATCAAATGAATCTCCTGTGTGAACAATACTTGGGAATAGTATATAATTTAGTATCATTTATAGATATAATAGCAATAGTTGTGAACTTGGACCTTCAAAACGGTTACTACCCCTTGCCTCTGTAGGACAGTGAGCCTCTGTGAAACACGTCATGCATCTATATCCATATTTTTCGAATACGTGCGTCTACACTGTACATTTGTTCCCTCTAGGTAAGGGTCCCGCTCCAATATCAGCTACGGTGGCTGCAGGCGCCCCCACGGCCGCCCGCGTGCTCCTCAAGCAGAGGTCCGAGGACCAGAGTGTGGGCCGGAGCTCGGCCAGCACCGGGCTCGCCACAGGCAGCCCCGTCAGCCCCACCAGCCCCAGCGAGGACGCCTCGACCGCGGGGAGGGGAGCGGGGACGGCCGGCGGGGGGCCGGAGGACGACCACAGCGATAAGGGAACCTACACCATCGAACTGGAGAACAGGAACCCAGAGGAGGAGGAGGCCAGGCGCATGATAGACAAGGTAGGAGAGTTCAGAGTGTGTGCAGGTGGATAGATGTTTTACTTGAGGGTAAACACAGATATCTACAGTATGCCTGCAACTTTATAGAGTGTAACACCTAACAGCGTCTTTTGTATTGACAATATCCACCTTATCAACTACCTCTACACCACTGCAGTGTGGTGGGTCATTTCTGTCAATCGCCATACCTCGACTATTACATAACTTTATAGAGAAGGATGGAATTGAAAGGGCTAGTGTAACTAACTCTGTCTCGACTGCAGTAGTTGAATTTCAGTGCTAGGAGAAGGATCTAAACAAGCTTTCCAACGTTACTCAAAGATCTTTTCTTTTGCTGTGAAATAACAGATAATAATTAAATTAGATAATAGTAAAATTAGTTAGATTGCAGTATACAATGTATGGACATAGACAAGGGCACTATATATATTTCAGTATTTATCAATGGAAGGTGTTGAATGTGATCATCTTGAAAGCCTCTATAGCTCGTCTTAACGTCCTATAAATCTCCCTAAATAGAGACTGAGAACTCACTTTCTGTTCATGCTGTAGGGAGGAATTTTTTTATAAACACATGTCATGATTATAAATATCACCACCACTTAAAAGTAAAAGTAATTTACTGAACTATGCTCTGCATTATACAGCAGCCAGCTCCAATTCCCTTTGAGGCTCAGGCCCAAAGAAATGTTGTGTAAGCACAATAAACAACCTTTGATTGCAAAATAACATTGGGGTTATTATCATATTTTGCAAGTTAACAGAAAAAGTTTTGAAAGTATTGATTTCTTCTTTTTTCAGATGTAGGTCATATAACTTTTGTTAGCCAAACACATGATATGAACATGATATTTGTGTCATGTAAAACTAATCAATACAGAAGTCTAGTGTGAAAGCAAAAAAAAACTTTCTTTAGTGCTTTCTTTGCGGCTTCCTAACTACCAGCAGCAAGTAGAATGACAAGTAGATAATTTTGTATTACTCTGCACTAAATCAGTTTGGCAGAGAAGAATTTGACTAAGCACAAACAGGCTACAGCAAGTTAATAGTCTCTGCATTATCTGCTTCGTTGGCACTTTTAGTATTAGTGAGTCCTTTGAGACCATGTTGTGTTGTAGCCACTAAAACAAAGCTATCAGCTCTCGGTTGCCTTCCCTGACCGCCACTCCATGCTCTCTGTCCCATTGGTAAAACTAATGCTTCTGTAATAGCCCAGGGAGACGTGCTCCATCAAGCACTGCCCTCTTTTATTAAACAATGCTCCAGGGAGGCCGAGAAACCACCATCCGTTTCCCAGTGCCGCCCCTGTGCTGTGGCACGCCACTCTTTAACGGTCAGAGAGAGCATGTCTTAAAGGGCCAAAGCAGTGGACCGAGTGAGAGATGAGTGAGGCTTCATGATAGTTTCAGGGTGCCATTTACTTTAAGCTTTACATTTTGGGTATTTAGCTGATGATCATGAACACCGAGTGAAAATTGTTAAGTGAGCTACAATTACTGAAAATAGTAGAAAAGCTTTTGTTTCGATCATCATTGCAAGTAGGGCAGGAACCGAAAAGTCTTGTTTTAAAGAGGTGCAACAAAAGCACAGGTCATATAACACAGTGATAAACTATTCTGGGAGACAGAAGTTCACTACACTTTTTAATTGCTGCTTACCAAATTCCAGAAGCTGGGTGAATATCTAGTTACTTTCAGGAGGTCAAGCTGCTGCCAATAAAGATTATTATACAGGCATAATTTATACTTAAATGTTTACCAAACTACCTCTTACAGAGGCACACAGCCCTTGAAGTTGTTATATACATTTTATGTATAGCTTAAAGATGTTATCTTAGAAGGTGCAGTGATATAATTGGTGGGGTGTATTTCTGGTCGGTGTTAGTCTGAGCGTGTTATATTCAAACCTGGAAGTGTTGTTATGCTAATTCCTGTAATTAGCTGACACACTAATTGGCACACTGCTCACAGTCTGTCCTCTCTCTCGCTCTCTCCCCCTTTTGTAAATGGTCGGGTATGTGTGTGTGTGTGTGTGTTTGCGTGTGAGTGTGATTTTGCTGTGTTCGTTGCCATGGTGCTCCCCTATCAAGTGCCGAACGGCGCTTTAATTCAACAGCAGCTTCTGCGTATGTTCACTAAAGTTTTGTTCATTAAAAAGCTTGGGGAATAATATCATAATGTTGATGAGGGCATTTCATTTAATCAGCGTGTCATTAGGAAATTAATCTCAAAGGTATTGCTGCAGTACATAAAGCAAACAAATGATAATGAGCCTTTTATACATTTTGGATACATACAGAATAAAATATAAGATAATAGAATAACTGTGTAATCCTGCTTTTTAATACACTCAGGTGTTTGGAGTGGAGCAGAATCAAAACCAGGACTCATCTATATCATCAGACCTGAAGGGAGAGGGAGGAGGCAAGGAGACAGGAGATGCAGGGAAGGAGGTAGGATACTTTAACAGCTCATTTGTCTTTTTTTGATTCTGTTTTTCTCTGTTGCTGTTTCTGCTCTTTTTTTCCTTTCTCTACATGTTTGTTTCTCTCTCATTTTTGCTGTCTCTCTCTTTTTCTCTGTCTTTCTCTACTTCTCCAACTTCTTTGTTCATGTCAACATGTCTATTTATGCCCCATTGTTCATTACTATGTTGATGATCTTGCACAAGCTCAAACATTCTTTGTATGTTATTTTCAGCTAGGCTTTAAAAAACATAACTTCCCATGGCAGAATTGACCACTATCAACCACTAAAGTTATGTTCTGTTGTACATATCTGTCCAGTGTCGTATAAAAAACAGGAAAAGGGGAAGGCTAAGGTTCATGGTTGAGTTACTTAATGTGAGTCAGACAGTCACTCCCATGGCTTGACCGCGCTACTCCCTTAGCCTGTTCTAGGGAGTAGGCTAGTCCTCCTGGAGATTGACCTAGATCATGCAAAGATGAGGACAGACACGCTCGTCCCTCCGGGCAATTTCGTTTAAGATCATGAGAGGGAGGGGACAGTGTGTAAGCCCTTTGACAGGCTTTGTACCGAGGCTTTTACAACATTTAGATTGATGGCTTTCTCCTATTAAAATGAGTAGCAACTGTTCAACTTTTCTCAAAACTTTCTTGTAAGTTGAGGGTGGGGTGGCCTACTAGATTTTTATGAGATTCAAAAAGGGAGATTATAAGCAGAAAAACTGTTATTTTCCCTCAGCAGATTCAAAATCAGAATTACTTTGATTGCTGAATAAAATACATATACAGGAATTTGTCTTAATACCACCAAATCATCTCCATCATCCTACATTACATATGGTTTAGTGACTTTCAGATGAACAGATAAATAAATGTACATGATACTAGTCTCACTTATCACCTGCTCTGTATACTCTGTGCAGCTTTGTGCCACTACTAATTGACTAACTGCTCTTTTTTCCCCCTTTCCCTCTCTCTTTATGCTCCCCCTCTTCTTTCCCCTCAGGCTCTTGCTGCAGACTCGAGCTGGGTCTCTCAGTGGGCCAGTCTAGCTGCCAATCACACCAGGACAGACCCAGAGGGCTCAGGAGCAGAAACACCCGCCTTCCTGCACAAGGAGAGAGGTACATATTCACTTGACCCTCAGAGAACGAATAGATGAAATATAACATATAAAATGTACTTTTGTAGTTTATACGGTATACGTTTTTTGCCTGTTTAAAAAACATTTCAAAATTTAAAGCATGTACCAGTAATTGTTGATTTCATATCTCAAAACTATCAATCACAAATAAAACATTTGAGTTCAGTGTGCCTGTAATCCACTTAAAAATTGCTTGAATCTCAATCAAGCTTGTCCTTTGGTCTCTTTAGAAGCTGATGCCTTTGAGTCAGGCGCGTCCCTCCGCCGGGGTGACTCCTCCTCCAGTCTGACTGACCGTAAGCGCAGGACCCTCCCCCAACTCCCTGTGGATGACCCCCGGGCTAAATCCGGTACCAAAGGTCTGGGACTGAGGTCTGAGATCGGGGAGAAACAGGACACTGAGCCCCAGGAAAAGGAGCACAAGGGAGACGGGGAGTCCTGCACCCCCATGGAGGACGGCGAGATGAGCAGCAAACGGAAACAAAGCTCTACCTCCTCTCCATCCAAACCCTCTCTCCGGACCTCTGGCAGCACTGAGCGGAGGAAGAGGTCGGAGGAGAGGAAAGGAGGAGGAGGAGGAGGGGGGGAGGGAGGAGAGAAGTCAGGGAAGCCTCTGGTGCGCCAGGGCAGCTTCACTATTGAGAAGCCCAGCGCTAATGTCCCAGCAGAGCTCATCCCACGCATCAACAGAGGTGGCAGTGGGCGCGAACGCAGTGACTCTGTGGGCAGCATGGATACTGCTACGCTCCTGAAGGACACTGAAGCTGTCATGGCCTTCCTGGAGGCCAAACTAAGAGATGAGAACAAGCTAGACCAGAAAAGCAGTAAAAACAACGCCACGGGCTACCCGCCTCGGACCGGCTCCATCTCTCCCGAGTCGGACGTGGACACGGCCAGCACAGCCAGTCAGGTGGCCGGGGAGGCGGAGAGGAAAGCAGCAGCCGGTAGCCTACAAAAGCGACGTTCCCTGAGCAGCATGCACCGGGAGAAGAGCAACATGAGCACAGCTTCCAAGAGCAGCGTCACCAACGCCAGCGCCCGCGAACGCCTGGAGAGGAAGACTAAAAGCAGAACGACGGAAGCGACGAGCCGCACCGAAGCACGCCGCTCTGTACAGCCATCCTCCTCCTCCTCCAGAGTGCGACAGCCTTCTCTGGATCTCACCGATGATGACCAGACTTCCTCTTTCCCCATCTCCGACATCCTCTCCTCAGACCAGGAGACCTACTCCGGACCCGGGCCCAATTTGGGGCACTTAGCATACAGCCGTGGCTCACACACTTCCACAGATGATATCCTGCATTCCAAACTGGAAAGCAGGTCCGGCAAGACTTCCACCAGCGGTTCTTCCAAAACCAGCCGCACCCTCCAGGCAGCCACAGCCTCCTCCCTGGGGAAGCAGGCCTCGCTTCCTCAGCCACGGCCCACGAGAGCCTCCCTCCTCCGCCGAGCCCGACTGGGGGATACCTCCGACACGGACCTGGCCGATGCAGACAGGGTGTCCGTGGCTTCTGAGGTGTCCACCACCAGCTCCACCTCCAAGCCCCCGTCCGGTCGGAAGGGCCCGTCACGGCTGGATATGCTGGCCCAGCCGCGCAGGAGCCGGGTGGGATCCATCTCGGCCCGCAGCGACTCGGAGTGTACAATGACCCGGAGCTCCACCTCCTCTCCGCGCCTGTCAGCTGAGACTGCACTGCGTCTGGGCCTGCGCTCGTCAACTCCCACGGAGAACAGGCTGACACCCAGGATGAGGGCCAACAGCGTGTCCAAACTGACTGAAGCCAAGACTAAGACCACAACATCTGGATACTGCTCGCCCACAGGTGAGCACATCAACTGCATGCAGAATAGATGATGGTCTGTTGGATGATTTGTTGGATACTAGTGAAATAGATATTGAACTACTGCAAACACAGGTTCTATCATTTGTCTGCTGCAAGTTGATAAAAAACAAGAAGTGATAATCTCTTACAATAAGGAGGTATGAGGTAAAGTCAAATTCTATTTTAGGCTTTCTTATTTAGGTTATTCTGAAGTAATCGTGTGATGGCATGGTTGGCTCTTTGAAAAATACTGTTGATCAGCTCGAAACGTGTCCCTGAATACCATCACATCCCTCATTATGTGTCGGTGTGTGAACATTTGTCTTTAAACATTTCCATTGTGTTGTGATGAACTTGTGCGTTGGTTTTCATCGTCCAGAGAGCCCTCAGCCTGAACCTGAGGGTGGTGCTACCGAGGAGGAGCTGATGGGTACTGTACCAGAACTGTAGAGCCTTCATAGGACTGTGTGTGTGTGTCTGTCAGACCTGGGTCACAATAATACAAGCTTTAAAAAAAAGCAGACTTATCATAAGACAAGTGTATTTGTTATTTATGCTAGCAGTGGCTCATTTTCTGATGATGATGTATTATGAGTTTCTTTCCAAAATGAGACATCTACCACTTGAAAAAGAGACGCTTGGTCTTACAAAATGAGCACAACATTAAAACAAATTATGGTAATTTATTCAAGACTGTCACGTCAATTAAAGTCCTTGGTTGACAAACACTTACACATTTTACAGATATTGAATTATGAACTTCAGATAGGGTTTTGGTTTTTCTGTTTGAGATATTTTGTCTGGTGCAAATATAACAAGTGGAGTGCAATTTGTGTTGTTACTACATCAAATCAAATGTTAAATCAAATTGCTCCCCAAGAGAGAGAAACCCAAGTGATATTACAGTGACCCAGCTCTGGCGTGTGTTGCAGTGTTAACTGTGTGACCCCTTCCCATCCATCCATCCAAGTAATACAGTGATGAAGACCCAAATGCTCTCCTGCCACTCTACTTCTCTTCAGACATTTTACGATATTTGAGCTCAAACAATTTGGTGTTGACTGCATAACCCATGAGCAAATGTTTTTGGAAAGGTGCTCCACCTTGTGGAGATATTTATTCAAGACACGTGGCATTGCTACTACCTCATAAACTATCTATTGTGTCCCATTTCACTCATGAGAGATTGAGAGCATGGTGTTGTCTCATCATGGTGCGGGCTACATTCATGCAGCTGGTGTGTGAACTTTGTGAAGCAGCTTAACATATCTTGGGTGCGTCAAGGTTTTCTGGACCTTGTTGGACACTTGGGTTGGCTGCCATGGGCGGGGTGCTTTTAGGTGGCCGGTTTATTAACAAGCTACATTTTTTGTTGCTGTCTCTATTGTGTTCAATGTGGTTTTATCATCTCTAAAATATCCCTGTAGCTGTGCATAAACAAAAACATTACAAACTAATGTTAAAAACAATTTAACTGCTTTGCCTCATCAATGTTTTCTCATATAGCCCTCATTTCCGCTTTCAGTCTAAGAGGAAGAATACACATGGCAGAATGAATATTTGAATATAACATTTCATCAAAACCTTTTTGTTGTAAAATGTATATCGCAAAAAGGTTTCCTACTCTATGGTATAATGCCTCAAAATACAGCATAGTAGAGCGGTCTTTTAATCATACTTATAATTAAAGTATACCACTTCGGATCAGACCAGGATAGGCCAGGGGCTGCCTCAGTAACAAGGCCTCTCATCACATGCTCATTAATAACGTCATGAACAACGCATGTTGGAACGGAATAATATACTATCTACTAAACGAATGCATTCTTCTTTCATTGCCTCCTCAGTCTCCAGCAGCAGCAGGTGGAGGCGTCTGCCCCCGGAGTACGGCTCCACCTCAGAGGAAGAGTTCGGCTCCAACCGGAACTCCCCGAAGCACGGAGGACGGCCCCACCTGCGGCCCCACCACCCGGTCCTGCACCGCGGCTCGAGGCTGGGCTCCGCCGGTACGAGCGGCAGCCCGGGCTCCGGCATGGTGACGGCTCCAGGCGGCGTGGGCATGAAACACCGCATGAAAGAGCAGGAGGAGTACATCAAGGACTGGACGGCACACAGCGAGGAGATTGCCAGGTATTGATCTATACTGATCTATACAAGACTGATCTATTAATTGATGTAAACTTGATTAAGTAGGCCTATATTGTATTTGGGTACTACTTAGTAATTGGTATTTCATCTTTCATGAGCCAACAACCCATTCTGCCTATGCAGATAACCAAAGGTTTGTTACCCTTATTAGTATATATGATCACTAATATGTTATCATGTGGTAGATATACAGTATATTGTAAGATATATATTGTAAGTTGTCCTAGCAAAGTTGAACATGTATTTACGCTTATTTATCTCTAAAATTGGTTTACAGTTTAAAATTGGTAATTTTACTACTAGAAATTGTTTAGAGTTGACATTCAGTGTACAGTATATCTTTCTGAAATGCTTATAACGTAACAATATATTGTGAGAATAAGTATCACAAAATGTTATTATGATTTTTAGCACACCCTCATTGTTTGTATCTTTGGAGTTTATGCAGTATATTTGTTCAGGTTTAGTTATTTTCCTGTGAAAATGATTACAGGTTATTGTGTATATTTGTGCAGGTTGCATGTATACATTTGTGTATCTGTCCTGAGTCCTAAAGAACCCCGTCTGCTGGTTAACAGGTTATTCCCCTGTGTGCGCAGGATCAGCCAGGACCTGGCTAAGGACTTGGCCATCCTGGCTCGTGAGATCCACGACGTGGCCGGTGAGATCGACTCGGTCAGCTCCTCCGGCACGGCGCCCAGCACCACCGTCAGCACCGCCGCCACCACCCCGGGATCAGCCATCGACACCCGGGAAGAGGTAGGCCCTGCACGTCCCACGCAGCCGGACATACAGGACAGCATGAGAAAGGTGCCCGTTTTTCTTCTTCTTCTATCACTGCCTTGCTTCGTTTGCTTCCATTGCGCCTCCGCCACCCCTCTTCTGTTGCTCTGATAAAGATGGCTAACTTTGCCTCTCTGCTGCTTTGGAGCCTTCATCTGCTGTGAGAGGTATTCATTCTTTCCCTCCTCCTCTCTACTTTCATTCCTTTCTTCTTTCATTCTTTATTTTGCCATGAGAGGAAGAGGATTGCACACCTAGAATTCTTTTGGCTGGCAAGCATTTAAAGCTTTAATACTGCTTAGCTTGCTCTCACTCAGAGTTCCTAATTCCTTAATTTATCACAAATCTTTTTGAATTTAATCTACCTCTTAATTTCTCTCTCTTCTACATCTCTGCCTCTCTCTTTGCCCAGCTGGTGGATCGGGTGTTTGATGAGAGCCTCAACTTCAGGAAGATCCCTCCTGTGATTTCGACCAGTAAGGCGCCAGAGATCAACGGGCGGCCGGTGGAGCTCCGCCCCCGCGCTCCTGACAGTCTGGAGCCTCGAGCTCTGAGGAGACGCACCTGGAACCGAGAGGAGGTGAGCAGGAAGGAGGAGGAGGAGGATGTGAACAAGGAGGAGGTGAACAACAGAAGCTAGAGAGAATGATGGAGAAGCAAGGAAGTAAACAATGAACAGGCAACAACAAAGAAAAGATGCCATCAACACCAAAGAGTTTATTTGTCACACAAAGATTACATTCATTCAGTATATTACATTGAAAGGGTTATCTGAATTAAATACAACTCCAAAATAACAGTTTGCTCTTAAATCAGTTCATTTATTCAGTAATTTAATCCCACAATGGTTTATGCTACTTTATAAGAGAAGTTGTCAGTTTTTTTCAAATGGTGGATATCTTATTTGGAAATGAAAGTCTTCTTTTTTAAGATTTCTTTTTAGTATGTGTCTTTATAGTTGTTGTCCTCCGTCCATTCAGGCGGTGTTGGACAGCCTGCTGCTCACTTCAGTTTCTCAGCTGTCCTCCAAGATCAGACACTCTGTCGACAAAACAGCAGGAAAAATCAGGTAACTACTGAGCTCCTATATTGCCATTATTCCTCACTCTGTCCTTGTTTTTTGTAGAACTGAAGCCATTGTGATTGAATATGTGTCTTGGTGTATCTTATTTTACTCCAGGATATTGTTCAAGGATAAGGACAGGAACTGGGACGAGATTGAGAACAAACTGAGATCTGAGAGCGACATACCACTCCTGAAAACCTCCAACAAGGTAAGGAACCCTTTGTATCTGATCAGTACTTAATGACAAGAAAAGTAATTAAGACAGCAAAATGTTATTGGGAGCTAATAGTTTTGTTGTTTTCCTTTCTCCTTTCTGCAGGAGATCTCTTCTATTCTGCTTGAGCTGAAGAGAGTTGAGAAGCAGCTCCAAGGTAAAGTCGAGGAAACATGGATGCATGATGTACATGAACTCACATAATTTTCATAGACACACACACCGAGGGCCCACACACACCCATACTTTTAAGGCAGCGATATACTAACAAGTTGAACATACTTGAAATAGAAACACGGCGACGCATATAAAATTGTGTGTATACTCACTGCTGCTTCGTATTAATTTGGATTTAGTTCATTTACACTCCACCGCACGTGGGGCCGCACGAAGATGAAAGAGGTAACCATAACAAGAGAACAACAACAACAGTGGCTGTGGTGAAAGAGCGACAAAGGCTGCTGAGGGAAGATGAGGATTTAGAAGCCGTTTTAACGGTCATAAAGGTGCAGATATCCTCTAACAGGCTTAGCAAGCCGAGCCTCGAAACAATTTATTTTGAAAGAGTTGAACAACATTTTTTCACAGAAATGTAGTATAAACAAAGGCAATGAACTGGAAAAGGAAATGGAGACGCTTTTCCCCAAGGCAACACATCCATTCATGCGATATTTCAGACTAATTGCAGGCGGTCACACAGTAGGTGCCCATGTGCAAAGAATTCGACTAGTTTGGCCAAACAGTGGAGTCCAAAGCCATTGCAGCACTTTATTTTTTTCGTAAACATGTCCTTTTGTCCGTACGAACCTGCCGAAATTAATTTCTGCAGCAAGTATACCATGGGCTTGACACAAACACAAAGTCCCCCCTCCTTCCACATGTACACACACCTCACCTCCATTTCACTCACCCTCTCCCTCTCACTTCCACAGTGATCAATGTGATGGTCGATCCAGACGGGACTCTGGACGCCTTGACCAGCCTCGGCCTGACCAGCCCCACCACCCCTACCAAGCCCCAGACCACCAAAACAACCACCTCTGTCACCACCAGCCCTGGGTCCCAGCCCCCACCTTCCCAGGTATCCCTTCCGGAGATCCTTCCTGGGCCTGGGGGACCAGCAGCCACCACCAGGAGCCAGGCCGCCTCTGCCAACCCAGAGGACACCGCACGAAACCTGGACGTGGGTCTGGGTGTAACGGGAGTAGGAGGACTGCCTTTCAACCGCATGCGGCCGAGTGGAGAGGAGGCCATTGCACAGAAGTGAACAGAAACGATAGACGTTGCCCCTGAAATCAATGTTATGTGAATAAACGTTAGTCTGGATCGGAGAGTAAGGTGGCTGGTGATCAGTGTTCACAACAAGGGGACAAGAGTAGAAATATGTAACCAACCTCACTGACAGAACAGTGGCCATTCTTCTGACTTCACAAGGCGATGAGATTATTAGTATGATATCAACTTTATTTAGAGAAAGTGCTGGACCTGGCCTGCAATGAACTGCTTCAACTGAACCTCTTCAAGTCTGACTAAACGGAGGAAATCCTGCAGAAACTGGGGTGACACAGATCTTAATAGACACCCTTGATGGACAGAAACTTCAGTAGTAGCTGAGAGGCCATAAACCCCAAGTGATGGATCATGGTTATAACCCTGAATGGAAACAGACTGGATACAGTTATATGAGTAGCTTAACTGTAAACTGATTGTGCTCACTGGCCAACTTGACTCCCTGGCAAAACGGAGTCTGTGGACTGGTGGAGTTGAGCGTAAACAGGCAGGCTACCTGGCTACTCTATCAACGGACAAATGTCTGTGGTTGTACAGTCTCCACTCTCCTCCAGCTTTCTCCTCTTGCCTTCTCCATGTGTCTGGACCCTACCTACACAAAGGACATGCCTTAAAGCACATCCTTGATAGTAGCAGTGTATCCCCTCATACCCTCAATAACAGCACTCAAACAATATACAAGACAACTTCTCATTTAACATGACTTATGCTTTCTGTCAGCGAAGAATAGAACTCACTGTACAAAAAATGCAAAAGATGCTCTATTTACACTATGATGAAATACAGTACAGTACACTGCAATATTTTATTATCCTCTTCAGCAGAAATAATCTTTTAGCCGCCTTAATAAGTACCCAACCTGACAAGCCAAACACATTCATAAACAGACATACTATATACCTGAAACAGTGGTTATGTTGGAACCACAGAGTTATAATTATATCACAAATCAAGCTCATTATATTAACACATTTTAACCTGGGGTCTGGCCACTGTCCGTCCACTGATCCATCTCTCAGACAAACAGACTGTTGAAATGGATTTCTAGAGTGCCTCCCCATCTCTCTCCTCACCTACCTTTCCTTTCCTTTCACCCATTACTTTACTCTTTCCTTCCCTTCTTTTCTCTCCTGGTATCTGGAGGAAGTGTTTAACACTGTTTGTCACTCCAGTAGCATGTACAGGACAGAGTTCAGGGTTTTCTTTCTGGAAGTTGGTGTCTATGTTGATCTTACTAATATGGAATGGCAATCGCCATTTGGCTAAATAGTAACGGCCTTCAGGAAACCAATGATCATTTTCGAACGCAATTCAAAATATCATCTACCAAAGCTAACAAGTAGCATACAAACATTTGTTGTTGTTGTCATTTTTAAACACTAGAGCCAACTTTTACCCCGAATGAAATTCATCTGTAGTTGTGCAAAAGCTCAAGAACTTCTATTTCGAATATGGCAGTTCATCTTTGTTTTTGTTGCAAATCAGTGTTGCTTCCTCACATATTTCTCTAAATGTTCCAGACCAGTTTTCTGTAGACAGATCAAAGATTCAAATGTGTTGATTTCCTATTATGAAAACTTGTTTTATTATTGCTGTCAACCCTTTTTGGCCTATGTGACTTACAGTACTTTGAGAACCAGTGCCCTTAGCCTCGACCCACAGTACATCACTCAAGTGTCCTATGATTTCCAATTGGCTTTTTTCTACTTTTTCCTGTCACAGCTGATGTGACATCTTTTTAAACTAGCAATGGTGAAACAAAATAAAAAAAACATTTCAACAGAATCTTTTCTAATATTTAGATATCGTATTGTAGATACTGTAGACCTCTAATGCATTAACTCACAATGAATCTTTCCTCAGTGTCATATTGGAAGATCTATCAGTCGTTCATGATTACCGGTCGGAGCTCCACTACACACAAAACCTGAGCCTGGAATTCCTGTTTCACAAATGTCTGTCTAAACAGAGGCAACTTACAAGGAAGCCTTTGTGGTCCAGATTGAAAATGCGTCAACATCACTTAATATGTGTGATCACATGTCCTTGAGGATAAGGATCCCAACCCACAGACCTATTATAACAATTATGCTTGTAATACGGCTTTAAATCAGTGTATATAGGTGCGTTGTTCCGTTTCCACCAAGAGGAAAGTTTCATACTGATACTGTAAAATTACAGACAGTATAGATACACACTTCCTCATTGACTTTGCTGCTTTTCTAGTTACTTTATGGGGACTAACCATTTTCTGAATCTCTCTTCAGCTTATAGTCTGTGTTCTAGAGTAAGATGACTTAAAGACAGTGTATTAGTACTTAGATACTCTTGCAATAGTGAATTTAGGTACCAGAATACATGTTCCTTTCCTCCTCTCTATACTGTACTGTACTGTACAATGTTTCGATGCCTCGAAGTGCCAGGTTTAACTATAGAATGGCATTGATTAAAAATAAGAAAAACATGTAGTTGTCTAAACTTTAATTTCTCTCATTTTGCACATCAGATTGTGGTGTCGTTTTCTCATTGAGAAGTAGTGAAAAAGCAGTGAAAGGCCGAGTCAAACGTCAAGTGGTTTGACAAAGAATGATATCACCTTGTCTGATATCAAAACTGACTGCCTTGTCTCTGGAACTATTCTGTCTCCATAAACAAAGCCTTTATCATGCTACTTTTTTTCCCCCCCCGTTTTATTGAAGAAGAAAACAGGGGATTGCGAATGCTCGGTACACGTTTATTTTAAAGTTGTTTTACACGTGTCATCTGATCAGTGTTCTTTTTTGTTTTCTTGTCATTTTTGTAAAAAAAGAAACCATCATTTTATTTATTTTTTTGTTTAATATTTTGTGGATGTTTCATGTATTTTATATTTGTTCAACTATCTGCATTTGTTACTTATTGTTAATAAAACAGAGCCATTCAGATGTTTTGCTGTTTTCATTGGACTGGGCCTCAACACATATTAGATTAGCTTCAGATGACAATTTCTATTGGATTCCGCTTTCTAAAATTAAATAAAGCAGATAGATCTTTTGCATGTACAGAGGCACACACAGTCACCACTACTTATAGAGACATATAGAGCCACATTTACCCCAACTGTACCAACTCTGGGCAGGGGCAATCGAATTACAAAAGTGTCTTATACTAGGAACAACATACATATAGGAGAATTCCTTATTAGGGTTGACTTTCGCTAAATCTTGAGCAATTAAAGTAGACCTGTTTTTGCTATTTTTTGAATGCAGCAGGATATTGAATTGACAATTAAACACAGACATTGTATGCTGAAGGGACGAAGCCTAATCAAAACAGATTATGGCTTGTTTCAGAAACATGACAAACTTCCTATTGCCATAATTGCCATAACTGCTGTGTGTCAGACAGATTATTGGACAGTATCAAGCTGTTTAGTACTATTATTTGTGTGATCTTGATTCTGATTCTGAAGTAAAAATTTTGCCATGATTAAGAACCTTGGGGCATAACTATAACTGCTGCATCAAACAAATGCTACGCGCTGCCATACTTGACAGTGTACAAAATGTATTAAGTCATTTTTAATAGAACTCAGCTGATCCAGACTGTCTTCAGGGTGCTGATCTGGATTCTGTATACACGTTTCTCCTTTTATCTCAGACTTTTTCATCTCGGGGATGGCAAACAGATGTCTTTCTGATATTTCCTCCTTAAGGGAAAGCTTAGAATAGAACAAACATCTGTTTATATTCAAACTTATAGTCCAAGACAGCTCATTCATTTCTATACTAGATAATTGGCCTATACAAAGCACTCAGTAACTTCCCAGAGAGCATAACAGGCCTCAAGCCCTGAAGCTGAGAAACACTGACCCAACTGGCTGTTAGAGACAACATACAGTATACGTATGTTGAATAAGTTTGAAGTATCAGAGCTCTTTTTTCTTCTTTGGCTGGGCCAGTAGATGGCAGTAGTCACAGCTGATGAGCCCAATACCTTTTTTTTTCCTGAGTTGTTGGACAAGTTCAGCTAAGTTCACAAAATGTTCAGCGTACTGATAAGCATATGCTCCAGATATTTTACATTTTTTAGAACCTGAAGGGCCAGGCCTATCTTAACTCAGACCCTTCTAAACATGCAGCAGCTCCAGTGGAATACCAGCATAGGAAACCTGCTGCAGCCAAATTAATAATACTTTTGTATAGCACTTTTCATGATACTCAAAGGCACTTTACACAAACCAGAGGTATACAAAAATCCACTTCAACAGTCTGACACCATCTTTCACATTTTATATCTCCTGAAAATGCCTTTAGTGTTTTTCACGCTGCACATTCCCACCACATGGTTATCCTTTACTCTAGAGTTGGTCATAAGATGAAACTTTAATGATCCCTGTGGAGAAACTGGGTCGTTGCAGCAAATAGTGATAGGACATAGGACATAGCAAAGAAAATAGACTGTAAATAAGAATAGAGCAAATTGGGGGGGTAGTTACAACAACTACAACACTGGAATGTATTAAGTATGAAAATATTAATTACGGCATGTAGGAATGTGCAAAATAAAAGCGAGTGTATGTCACTGAGGTTTCCAACAGGACACCTCCCATCAAACACTATGTTAACTATGTAAGAAGTACACCAGCAGGTTTGGTTGGTGTATGATTATGGATTGCATACACAGACCCAAGAATCCTCATCTTCAGGTGGGTTATGATTATTATTCTCCTTAGGCAAATTCTCTCTTTGCTCTTTTGCTTACATCAAGCAGTAAGGGAAAGGGAGCCGCTGTACTTGCAATCCTAGCACTACTAACAATACAGAACACATTTAAATTGTCTTTGTATTAAAAATGCATTGAAATTCTGCGGCCTGCCTGGAGTAAAACAAAAGCTCCCTGGCTGGAGGAAATCAAAGTAAAGAAAAACACCACTCACATCGTTGTGAAGTGCATTTAATTACCACTGAGAAATTTCCAAGTTTTGTCTGACAGTTTTGCTTTAAAAGCCACACTGACGGTCATAATAGTCGCAATGAAACAACACTGGTACACAGGACAGACGTAAAGGATGATGGCATGATGGTCTGTGTGTGGAGCGGACGGCTGGTTAGCCGGGGGGCCAGCCCATCTGCCTTCCCCCCAGGACGTGGAGGTGGATGTGGTAGACCGACTGGCCACCATCCGGCCCGTCGTTGACGACGACCCTGTAGCCTTTGGGCAGGCCCATCTTGTCAGCACACTTCTTTGCAACGATCATCATGTGACCCAACAACTAAGAGACAGAGACAATACATGAATGAAACTCAACTGAAAATACATCTGCTTTGGACCCAGAAATAAAACATAGAAATCCATGCAGGCTTAAGCACAAAGAAATTGCACAAATTGCATTGAGTCATATGGGCTAACAGCATGTTGTTTGGACAAACTTCAAGTTGGCTGCACAGAGTTCCACCTAGTGGTCACTGACAAAGTCTCTTACATAAATCATTGAACTTTGGATTACGCCTTATTTTTACAGTCTACGATAAAAGCTTTGCATTGTGTGCCTGATTTCCATCCAGCCTGACACAAGTCAGCTATTACAAGTAAATTGATTATTGAAAGGTAGTGGTATCAGCAGCATCACGTCTGAGCAGGACAGTGCAGACTGCCGTGACTTCAGCAGGCAGGGAGTGGCCAGCCTGGAGTTACATTATGAGAAGACATCATACTTACTGCAGCATCGCTTTCCTCAGCTTTGGACAGCTGCACAATTGGCTTTTTGGGGACCACAAGGAAGTGAGTAGGGGCTTGAGGACTAATATCAGGGAAAACTATACACTGGAATGCAAAAAACACCAAATTAGGCTTAGTCTGTGTGGACTGTTGCTGGTTTGCGTTTTTATATCGCTTACCACAACAGTCTGTAGGGAGGTGCATTGACTTTACTGACACAGGAGCAGTGCTGATCATTGCAACTTTTGTGCCAGCAAAACAAACAAGTCAATACTCATCAGTGGCAGTGAACTTTTAGGAATCATATACTCTGGTCAATTAGACAAGGAATCACAAAACCACTCAGTTATGTTGCGTTTGATGTCTTGAAGGTGCTACACTGTCAATGCATTGTAGAAAGCCAACATGGCAGCCACAGCTATTGTACAAGTGACTTTTATTCACTTTCCTACAAACTGTTGTGGTGAACAAAAATAGTAAAATAGCCACAGCAATCTCTACCACATTATATTACACAGTCTCATTACATTTCCCCCAGAAAATCCCTCTAGATTTTTCCAGTCACTTTTAACCATCTTTCCAAATGTATTCTCTATGGAACAGCTCCAGATCTAACATAATGATGACATCACAGGTTCAAGTCTGGATGAGCTGAAACACAGATTGCATCATCCACACCATAGGAATAACACATGAATGCATACACTGGGTAGTATCCCACTGAGTTGTAGATCTACTATAATTAAAAGCAATAGGGCAGCAGGGAATCTACATGGTAAATAATAGGCCCCGTTATTGGTAGTAAGCCAACTGTCTTGGATTCCAAGTGGCAGCACATTTGACAAGAGAAATGGCTCAATAATACATGCAGAACAACATCTCATCCCTAGATAGGAAACTAGCAAATTTAGTTAAATGCCCTGCAATCGTTTATTTAACTTAAAAGACAACCAATTTATGCAAACTGGGCGCAAGCTTTGCTATATCACAAAGCAGAACCTGCAGACTTCCCCTGCAAAGCTAGCAAGGAGCTAACGTCGTATGCAAGGAGCTGTAGCAAGGACAATATCTAACTTTCTTGCAGCCAGACGTGTTTAAAAATCTAAATACTGAATGCATACCTGATCATCCTCATGTAATAGTTCTACTGGGATCTCCTTGCGTATGATTTTCCCGAAAATTGTGTCTCCGCCCGGCTTGGCAGCCTGCGCTTTCGCTGTTTCATCAGCCATGTTGGCGCAGACAGACTCCGGGGCCCGGGGAGTCACCACGCTTTTGGAGCTGTAATATTATGGTGAAAGCTCATTGGCTAGAAGTGTACGCCTTTTTAAAAGTCTACACTGATTGGTCGTTCACTTCCTCAAAGCCGGAAGTGAGCATCAGAAGTCAAGATGGGGAGTCGTTTGAAGGTGAGGATGGGAAACTTACAGATTTGAGCATGCTGCGTAACACTTACATTATTTTAGGTAGCTTCTTTTCCGTTAATTTACCTGTTATCGTTACAGAAGAAACTGTTGGCATTCATCAGGAAGTAAAATGACACGGACAACCCGGAGCTAGCTAACGTAGCTAGTTGCTAGTTACCTAGTTTCCCCACTTGCTTCAGTTCAAGTCATAGGAATCTAAAGTGCTTGGATTGGTGAATGCTGAAATGATGTCTATATATCATATTCAGGTGCTGAGCGTGTTTAAAGCGCTGCACAGAACAAGGATGGCTGTGTTCAAAGATGACAACAGAGCGCTGACAGGTGAGTTGTGTGCAGCTGGTTACAGAAAGGACTGCTGTTGTCATCATTGACCTGTCATTGTATTGCTTGTAGCCTAATATCTATCCTGCATCTACATGCCAGTCGGTGAATGATGTCTACCACTCAGTCCTTAGGTACCTAGGTTGGGGCCATTCATGAACTGAATTGAGAATGCATGGTAAAATCCAGTTAAATTGCTTGGAATTGGAATTGTAATTGCTCCCAGCTCTAAGGAAACAAAATGGGAATTGAATTGGAATGTCAGGAAACAGAACATTCCATTGATTACCATGAAATCCACTTCTAAGAGAGGCTGTCTTGACTTGCTAAACATTATAAATTAAACATTATGAATCAAATAAAAGACAGTTAAACAAGTCAAATACATTCAGTCATAATGTATGTATTACTGTTAGCCTACATGTTGTGCATCAAATACCACCTGAAGGTTCCTTTAACATTTTATGGCATTCATTGATAATATATAACACTATGTGTGATCGCAGATATGTGGCAAACAAAACATGGAATTTCACAGAATTTCATTGAATTAAATTCAACTTCCTGAAATTTCAATTCAATTCCAATTCTGTTTCCTGTAGATTTTGTTCAAATTCCAATTCCTCAGTTGAATTGGAATTGATGAGTTTGTCCATGAATTGACCCTAACCCTGTTAGGTACCATATGTAATGGCATGCTCTCCAGTATCAAATGCATAATTGACGTGTGTTTACTCTCGTTAAGCTGCAAGGTTAAAGATCAACGAGGAGTTCCGGAAAAACAAAAATGAAACGTCAGAAGAAAACGTACGCAAGGTACAGCATCTATTTATCACATCGCCAAGAACACACTAGCATTGTAAATCCACAAGATTGAATCTATGGATCATTCATTACCCTTCTGCTTTTTTCAGATGATCAAAATGGGCTCAGATGTGGAAATTGTTCTTCGAGAAGCTGTCATACAAGCGGAGCATGTAGGAGAAGACAAGCTCAGTGCGTAGATATTTTTCTCCTCTCCTGCCTTTTTTGTTTTATTTGGTACCATGATAAAAATAAGGATCTTAACATCTCTTTAATACGATACAGATATATGGTGCATCTCCGTGATGTGTACTTTATTTTTCTGCAACTCTTTCAGTGCTTCGACCCAGAGACAGCCTTCTACTCGAAAATGTACCCTATTGTGACCAGCCCAGGAAAAGATCATGACAGCCAGGATACCAGACTACATCTTTGCATCAAAAAGCCTCACCATCAGCCATTACTTAAGCCATCTGCTATTTAAAGGATTCACTCCCTGAAAAAACTTGTTCATCAAGAAAGAACAAAACAAAACAAAAAAAGTCATCCCTACTTGCAGAAATTCCTGTATATGATTCACTCTGGATCTCAGCTGTTCTGATTTGCGTTTTGTGTGGTGGACTGGGAGTCATAATCTCATGTACAGTGTTTTAATGTTTAATGTAATATGATTTTTTTTTTCTTCATTTATTTTGGAGCTGCTTTGTCTACTATTCCCTTGTATAATATCTAAGAAGAAATACAAAATAAATAACGAAAACAGATGTTTATATTTTCTTTACCAGAGATCTTTTTGGGAATCTTAGAGTTCCCTGCTATTATGTTATTTACCGGTTGTTGATGTTGTTCCCCACCTTTTATTTATTTATATCTCTGCCAGCAACACAAATATCCATTATTCAATATGAATCAACTTCACAACAGTGAACTCTTATGGTTTTTCTCACTGTTAATTTTCCCACGCAATATAACACGCACAACAGATCAAGACCTAAGACGCAGAATATATAATTGCACTACATTTCCCACAATCCTCTTGCAGCAGCAATATTATTACATCATCAAAAAGCGACGTTACTTTGGCAACGTTTATTTTGGTTGTCTTCACAGCTAGCTAGCTAGCCAATTAGCTAGCCAACAGTGACAGCGACAGTGAAATATCAAATGAGATGCCAAAAATAAGGTAAGAAATGCCGTCTAGGTTTATTTTCAGAAGTTTTACTATATCACGATAGCAACAACATATTTTTCAGACAGTGTGTCGCTTTTGACTTGTATTTCTCAGCTCAGACACGCTGTGGGAGCTGGCAGCAGCAGAGGTTCAGAGTCGGGAGAGCGGAGATGGAGAGGAGGACGGAGGAGAAAGCGAGAGGACCGTGTTTCTGATGGGGAGCAAGGCTGGGGTATGTTTAAGCCATTATCAGCGACTTAGTTCGTATATTTATTGCTCTGTAATGGAGGTACGCTTATTATTAAGAACACTTTTTTCTCCTCTTTTTCAGGGTAAAACTTCCATTCTCCTCAGATGCCTTGACAGGTGGGTGTGTGCAGAATGGGGAAATCTACCATTGTACTCCATCAGTTTTTATCCTCTCATCTGCCTCTGGGGTATCTGATCTTGCATCCATTCACTACAATGCTCTCATCCAAGATTAAATAACACAACCTTGGCCTCCAAACAGAGACTTACATCACCTTGCTGCATACACGCCTAACTCCAACTCTAACAGACCCAGCCTCCACATGCTACTCAATTTCTCCATCCTGTTATACTGTATATAGTGGCATGTTAAAGGTAAGCTCAATTTCATGAACATGCGGCAGTAATAAATGATAGGCTAATGCTGTTTGTTTCCCACCAGAGATGAACCCTCCAAGCCGACCCTAGCTCTGGAGTACACTTTCGGCAGACGGGCTCGAGGACACAACACAGTAAGGACAGCTCAGATGGTGCTGGGGGAAGTCCTCTTCCTCCTGGAGACTGATTATTTCTGTGAAATGGCTCAGTATGAAATTGGAACAGAGACGTCATAGATATTAACACTGCAAAACGCAGGAAATTCAATCATCATGGTCCCCAATCCTCCAATCCAAAGTACTAGTTTACTGTGGGAGCTGGTATGATAATGTGATATGATATACTGGTGTTCTTCTGTTCCTCCGTAGCAGCACGATTGTACATAAATGTGTAGCTTGTAATAAGCAGTGTGATAAAACTGATCGCCTGGTGGTCTCTTCCTCCAGCCCAAAGACATAGCCCACCTGTGGGAGCTGGGTGGAGGCACCTCCTTGTCAGACCTGGTCCAGATCCCCATCACTGCTCTCAACACCAGGTAGGTCACCAACTCATACTCTTAAGATCTGTATAGTGCTGTTTATATTAGGATTCTCTCACAGTTCCCTGGTTTTGATCAATATAACATTATGTTTTAGCAAGTGAGAACGAGAGAGTAATGTCTGATGTGTCCTTACTGGCTTTTGAATGTTTTGCATGATTTCATATTCTTGATTTTTGGAATTGATATAAATATGGATGATAATCTATTCTATTGGATATTACATGTTTTCAGTTCAAATACTTACACACTTGTCTCCAAAATCAATGTGGTTTGAATGTAACCTCTGTTGTTTGTTGGTTTTAAAATTTTACATTTTGAATACTGTTTTGGCATTATTGCCTCTGTTTAAGTCATGTCAAAAAAGTCAAATTTTGGGAGGAAGAGAAAAAAAGACAAAAATAAAATGTGTATGTGTTTGCGTGAGCTTAAATAATGCATGAAGATTTACATTTCTGTATCCTACTACAGCATAAAGTGATTCCTGTCTGTTCCCAGGTCTCTGTCAGTCATCCTAGTCCTGGACTTGTCTAAACCCAATGCCCTATGGGGAACCATGGAGAGGCTGCTGCAGGCGGCACAAGCCCAGGTGGAGAAGGCCTGTTCCCAGGCACAGCGAGCAGGAAAGGCCAAAGCTGGAGCCAAGCAGCAAGCCTCTGCCCACCCAGCAGCACGTGTCTTACCTAAAGACTATCCTGTAAGACCCCAGCTCTTCACAGTGGCCATTGTATGAAGAGGATCTCTTGTTCAGTCCAGGGCAACATGTACACTGTATTTGAAAAGGTTTTCAATTGTATGAACTGCTGGAGGAACTTCAGGCTCTTAGAAAATGCTTATTTATTACAAATGAAGATGTTTCATGTACTGAAAGACTAATGCTACACAAACTAAACCCACAAGCTGAAAACCAGCCATTTTGAGATTAAAAGGGTAGTTCACCAAATCTCCATCAAATGATAGCTAACATCTCACAGGGTGGACAAGGGTGAAATATGATGTATAAGGCTTTATCTTAGATGATATATGTGAAGAATTTTTCATCCAGTGCAGATGTAAGATGATGCTGATAATGTCTGTACCCTGAGTTAACTGTGACTCCATTAACAGGACAGAGAGCTGATCAGTCCCTTCCCCGTTCCTCTGCTCCTCATTGGCAGCAAATATGACATCTTTCAGGTAAAATACACTCTTCAACCTAGACATTACCTATGGAATTGGTCACACGGGTAGCTGAATAACAGACTCATTTTATGACACTAATGTGACACCCATTTTAAACACTCCTGATTTGCATGACGTATCAGGTTTTTATAAGGAATAGAAATGAAAATAGAGAGGCAAAACCATCCCACCAATTCACTGAGACTCAAAACATTCAAACCGTTGAATCTTAAAACATTATTTTGGAACACAAGAATGTCAAAAGATTGGTGCTTTTTAGAGTGGATCCTGGTATAGTCTACATAACACTTTTACGTGTGGAGTGACAGTTTTCCATTCTGTGTTGCAGGAGTTTGACTCTGAGAAGAGGAAGGTGGTTAGTAAGACACTGCGCTTTGTTGCCCACTACTATGCAGCCTCTCTCATAGTAAGTGCACTTTTCCATACATGTAAGATATACACAATCCATCATCACAACATGCAGTGAACACCTTTTCTGATGCATTTAATCATTGTTTTCCTTCTATTTCCTTTCTCTTATCTTATGAACCTTTCAATCCATCCATTCCAACAAATTCTCTGCTCCTCTTCTCTTCCTCCATTCTTCTTTCTGTCCATCTCCTCAATCTTTTCATTAGTTCACCAGCATCAAGTCGGAGAGCCTGATGTTAAAAACCAAGAGCTTCTTCTCCCACCTGGCCTTCGGCCTGGACAGAGGGTGAGGAGGATTACCCTGTACTGTACACCAAGGCACTATAGGAAGATTGAAACTGGCACTGTATTTAGTTTGTTCTGAACAGTCATCAGTGTCTGTACCACTATTTTGCTGTATTTCACTATTATATTTCACACTCATTATACTATAGTAGAACCATAAAATATTATATTATATAGACTAATATATCACCATTCTTATTACACCATGTTTCACACTATTTACTATATGTTTGCCGTTTAAATATGACACTAAATAATGAGTTTAAAATTCCCCACTGGGTTATTTCACATGAGAACAGTTCTCTCCTTTCCAAATCTCCTCACTGCTCTAAATCTCTGTTTTGTCTTATCTTCTGATGTTCATTGATAAACTGACTCGGTTTCATTTGTGTTTTCAAATGTTTTGTTTTGTGGTTTTGATCTATCAGGAAATCTGTGTCGTGTGACTCCACCAAGCCTCTAATCATCCCAGCAGGCTCTGACTCCTTCAGCCAAATAGGTGAGCACAGCGCTGCTGTGTGGTCAAAGTCAGTATTGCTAGCTTTGTTGGCGTCTTATGGGATTCAGATGTATGGTATAATGCTTAACTGAACCTAAACTGAGCTGTATTTAACTATGAATCGCTATAATTATTGGTGCAGAATCAGAATCATGAAAAGCATTGCTGACTTAGGATGTAAAATCAGCTGTGATGTGATGTGAATACAGGATTGTGTGATATTATGTTTTTAACAGAATTCTCCTGTTACTAGGTTCCCCTCCTACTACCAATGTGGACATTGGTTCTCTGCATGCCAAAAACCCAAAGGACCTCTGGAAGAAAGTCTATGAGCTTGTCTTTCCCCAGAGGTAGTTCACACACTGGTTGACACTCATTTATACACTTTGAAATATGCTATTTTACTCCATGCAAATGTGCCTCTTCACACAGATGAACAGCTCAGATGTAAACACCCTCTTCTCTATGTCTTTCTGTCTGCCTTTTTCTCTGCAGAGTACCAGTGAGCACAGGGAGCTGAAGGATCCAGCCAGGGACCCACAGTACAGCGAGCCTCAGATCGATGCCATGAGGGCCCAGAAAGACCAGGTAAAACACCTCAATCCAATCATTGATGTGTCCTGTGTCCTGTTACTCTGTGGCTGCATCATTTTAAATACTATGGCAAAACCATTCGCCTAGAATTCTGACATTGGATAGACTATGCTATTGCGATTAATTGGTGGCATGGCAATCAATAGGGAATTCATCAGAAAGCCTGGTTTAGTTACCTGTGACCTCCCTGTGCAAGGGGGCAAGGAAAAGGGTTAATTTCTCCTTTGAGGATCAATAAGTTATCATAAAGAAAGAAAGAGAAATGAAGAAAAGTGCTAGGTGCTAAATTCAGGACAAAACATGTAGACAACTTGTTACTCAAGAGACACTGCACCAAATTTGCCCATGGAAAAAGAGGTCAGATGTAATGGGTCATTTTGGCCATAAACCTTGGAGTAAGAAGTTGCTTTATTTTCTTAGTTATTATATTTTATTTCATACATAGTCACTTCTGAACTCCACATCTGTCATGTTATTGTGATCGGCCCACATACCATATATCTCAGAGTTTTAGATATTTAAAAAAAAAAGGTTTCCATACAGAACATTTTGATTGTAATGATACAAGCACCTTGCATTGGTTCGGTGATGTCGCACAAAATTTGAACCATAAACAGAATCTGTTGTAGCAGTTATAGCACTTAGTGGTTCACACACTGTTAAACCTCAGCTTGAATCAAATGAGAATTCAGAGAGACCGCTGGATCTCCGTTTGAAGACTGTCTTGTCTACTCTGCTCCAGCCTTGTCTTGTAATGAGTGTAATGCTCCATAGTAACCTTTGTCCTTGCAGTAGCCTCCATGTAGTAATGCTCCTGTCCATGTTCTCCTTAATGGCTGTAATGTAGGCCATGGCCATGACCTTGAAGGAGGCAATCAGTGTTCCTGCCTGTCTGTCTGGATGCCACTCTGGCACTTGAACTGCAGTACCTTTTGCCCGTAACACACAAACATCACACACTGGCTGACACACCTGGTGCTGCTCACCTAGCTCTGCCATTGGTCAGCAGCACATGATGTAATTGGTCTGGATAACCAATAGGAGCAAAGGGGTGAAGGTTTATTCCAATCCAAGTATAGAGAATAAGGTTTGTGAAGACCTAAATGCACGTGAAGGCAGATTTTAAATTGATATTCTTGATACCTACAGTATCGTTGTGTCCTCTATAATGCTCACTTAAAGAGATAATATTCTCTGATTCCACCCATCTGACTTAATTATGAGTTGGTAAAAAACATAGTTAGTATTGCACTCCCTCGAAACATTTAACTATAAGGTCACATAATTTTACCTTACAATACCATATCAGAGTATGACAAGTATGACATATCAAGTATGACAATACAATATAAAGAAGAACGCTAATGCCTTGGAAAGAGTAGAGAAAACTACTTGATTGCAGGGTCTCCCTCAGACAGAATCATTATGACAATATCTCTACTACATTAATGCAATCCCAAAATCTGAAGAGAGATTTCAACATTTTTGTAAAAATCAAGGTTCTCCATCTGACAAATCTTTTCCAAAGTCTAGACAATTGGGGAAGCAAAATAGTCCAGGTGGCCTGCAATACACTGAAGAAAAGCCTGGATTAATATTTGATGTATAGGTGTTCTAAATATACTGTGACCTAGATTTACATTTACATGTTTCTCACCTTCTCTTATTCAGGTCATCTCTTGGAGATTAAACCTTATTTACCATCATGATGATGATTTTGTGGTATTTCTGAAGTATAATTATATCTGCACTGTACTTTCTGTCTTTCAGGAGCTGGAGCAGTATAAGAGGAATGCAGCTAAGTCATGGAAAGGACTGGAGCTGGAGACTTAAGAGACAATCAGCTTTATGGTCACACACATTTACACCACATATTAATGTATATATACATTTTGTTTTATTTATTTTTATTTTTGTGTCATTATGTTCCAGGGTTTTTTTTTCCCCACTTAGTAGTTAGTCATTCTTACAACTTGTATAACTAGAAAATTTACTGAAAATATTTTTAAACACAACAAAACAATTTGTATACTGATGATAAAATGTGCTCTAGAAAAATAAACTATTTAACATTATTATTAAAACAAATTATACCTGTCATAACTAAAGAGATTCTATCTTAAGCTACCACATCACAACACACAGTAGGCACCTTCTATACTTCACTTGGCACACAGGAGAAAATACAATCACAATATTTAAACTACAGGGTCATGAATGCAAAATGCAAAATTAATTTAAGTGCTTAGAGAATGGATAGAACATGGTTGGTTGAGTCTGATTTGTCACCAAGCTTTGCTGCTTATTACAGAACAGCTTTAGGGTCACATGTGAAAAATTTATTTGAGTTCTGAGATTAAAATCAGAATTCCGACTTTTGTTCTCAGAATTCTGAGATTAATCTCAGAACTCAGATACATTTTTCACAGGAATAACATATGAGAAGTATAAAATGGGTGGCATTCCTCTTTTAAGAAAGCAATTACCAATAAAAATCTGATGTAACTATCCCTTAAGCTATAACCTAAGGTAAGTGCTTACAGAGACAAGTCGCTTGAATGTCAGAGGAAAGGGTTGAGTGCAGTCAACAGGAGCAACAGTACTTCAGTATCTGTCATCTTCCCTGAACAATGCCCTTCATAGGTCCACTCCATTATCCCACAAGCCTGTCATTGGCTTTAGTGACGTATGAGGTAGTCTCTGATCTTGAAGCTGACCATGCCCAGCAGCAGGAGGGCGGGGAGGAAGGAGTAAAGGAGAACAAAGTCTAGTGTGTATCGGGACAGAGCGCCAGGATAGCCCTCTTCGATGATGTGACTGCCCTGGGTGACCATACACGCCCCTGGCAACGGTTTGGGGTTATCTGCAACAGCACATACCAGAGACAAAGAGTTTATAATTGCCATCAAAGTAAAGGTAATACCAATAAATACATTTGTTGATATTATTGTATGTCTGCTCGTTGCTCCTCACCCACTTTTTTTGCATCTTTCACCAGCTGTGTTTACGCACTCTTAAATAACACTTACGAGGCTGAGAATACAACTTGTAAACAGCTAAAATAACCTATCCAAAGAATTTGTTAATAATACAGCCATTATTATATCTCCCTTTTCATTCGAGCTCAGGGTATAGGTGCATACAGAGGATGGTCCCTTGGTGAAGACAACTTACTGCATGTAAAGTTGAGTCCATGAAACTCAGTGACGATGAGCAGCTCACAGCTGTACTTCTGGAAGGTCAAGTAGCTGAGCCACTGGAAAACCTCTGGCATCTGCTGGGTACTTCTGTAGAGAGGGAGAGGGGAGAGGGGAGGTGTGTTATTGGTAGTGTATGGACAGTTAGATAGCTGAGCCACTGCAATGCCATTATCTGCAATAAAGACCTACAATGATTAATCAAAATGGCAAAGTATCTCAATAATGGAAAAAGATGTGGAACAACAGTCTGAGGTATTGACTCCAATCAAGGCAAGAAAGACATACATTAGATTCAAAAGCAATGTTGTCTTTTAATGCCTTCACCTGAGCTAAAAACTGTGTCCAAATCACGACAGGCTTTGAATACAGTTATTTGTAGATGTATTTAAACTTACATATGAGTTTGGTTCTTTGTACACAAGGAGACACAATAAACCAAATAAAAAAACATATTTGGTATCTCACCTTAGGAAGCCGGAGCCCACCAAGATGCCAGCAATATTGAGCAGAGCCACTCCGCTGTTGACCATGTTGGGGTCTTGGACCACTCCTAGCAGCACCACAGTCAGCAGTTCACCTGATTATAAAAAAAACAAACAAACAAAACCACCACACTCCAAACTTCATAAACGGTGGAAACAGGTTAGCCAGTTGATTTAAGAGATGCTCAGGGGATTGAAACTTAAATATACTGATGTTTGAGAAACATTTGACTAGAATCCATCCCAGTGTTGGTAACAAAATCATATCTGAGTTAGAGGCACTGTATCATGGAGATATACAAAGTAACAACTTCCTTATTATATAATATTATGGATAATCCAGGGTTATACATTTTCCCTATTTATAAAAATCCTGAAAGAAAACTGGGTACTTGCTAGGGAGCTTTTTTTTCCCCCTTTAAGTTTGTTTCAGCAGCTCACCTACAACATGAGGTACCAGGACCACAGCAGAGAAACACAGGAAGCGTATGCTGTCTGGATGCATCCCCACCGCCCTGACAGGAGGGCAGGGAGGGACCAAAAGATAAAGAGAAGAGACAAGGGGAGGGTGAGCCAACAAACAGGTGGAGATGGGAGGGGGCAAGTAGAGAAAATGTGAGCCATTAGTTCAGTGAGGGCAGCTGAATATGCAGATGAACCACACTCACAAACATATATGACACCTCATGACAAACACACACACACACACACACTACCCACCAGTAAAGGAAGGAGGTGAAGATGAAGACACTAATGATGCTGAAGGGCAGGATGTGGAAGATGTAAGCCAGGAACATTTGCCATTTACTGTACAGACCATCCTGACTCTCCTGATCACTGATGGCCCGCAACGCCGGGACTACAGAGACAGAGAGAAGACTAGTAAGAAATTATGAGTGGGAGAGAGGAGGATGTTGGAAAGTACTGATGCATATGGCAAAAAAAAAAAAAAAAAAAAAAAAAAAATTCCAGGGCAAAAATAAAAAATGATAGAAATGATAGAGTTCCAAAACGCCTATCTTTACACCATAATTTAGTGCAAATCTTAACTACAGCTGATTCATTTGCAACAAATAATGGTGTATAGGTCTTTCTATTGACAGTGTGATTGTTTGGCTGTTTTTGTTTTGGAACTCTAAACAACAGGTCCCCATTGACTTCAGTTGTTTTGGAGAAGGCTGCTACAAAGTTGTGCTGGCAACCTCCCCGTGTGTTATATGGACTAACAAATTTCACCTGTGTTTCATTTGGCATGAGGGTGAGTAGATGATGACAGAATTTTCATTTTTGGGTGAACTATTCCTTTAAGTAATATTCAGTGAGTAGAATTGTACTCGATTGGGAAGCCAGCTCATGGCACAAACAGGTTAGTTTGTGCCATGAGCTGGTTAAGTTAACCAAGTCTTTCTCTGATGTGTCGTCATCATATTCTCTAAAATTTTGATGTTGAAATGCGTCTTTTTTTCATAATGTCACATGGGGCCAATGCATTTTGACACTTACAACATCTAAGAACCTTTGTCATCGTGACCATATTATGAAATCCCAATTTGTCACAAGACCTATTTTAAAATGAATGATGCATGTTATTGTATTCTCTCGCTCCTGTGAACACCCCATGCAGCCTGACCTGTATTTTACACTATCAGTTGTTATCTAGAAGATTCAAGGTTAGTATGATAGCCCCCATCCTTATCTTTGGATGTTTGGGTGCTTATGGAGTGTTTTAACTGCTTTATAACTCTAGTTCATTCCACTTAGCCTAGTACTTTATCACAACCCTTATCCTCAGTATCTACTTCAGCTGTGACAGCCAGAGCCCTAAAGCTAAGATTTTAGACTCTACTGATAACCGAAGAAGTAGGTGAAAATGCCACCCAGTTACTTGGCTGCAGATAGGCAAAGCAGGAAAGCCCCTACTCACACACTCACATGGTGAAATAGTGCGAGATATTGGTGAAAGGTAACGTGTCACCATGTACTTAAAGTACAAAAAGCTGAATAGCTGAATTTCAGTCAAGGAGAGTGTCAAGCAAAGAGGTTATTGGTGTCAATCAGTTACACTTTGTCCATCTACAATAACCAGGGAGAGAAAATAAGCAATACAAAAAAGAGAATAAACTTGGCATCCACTGCCATAGTGATCCCCTTACCATTAGCATAGATCACTTAAATATTGTAAAAGATAATCACCCATAGAGCCAATATTAATCTTTTACTGGGTGAATATATTGTTAATGTATTGTGCTGTATTCACTTTACTTCATTTGAAGTCCATAAGACCTTTAAACATACACATTGTATAAAAATAAATAATAAGGAAGATTCCACTAAAAGGCCTGTTCAATTTTTGCCTACAATGTATGTTTAGTGAAGAGAGAAGATTCATTATATTGGTGGTTGTTCACCATTATAATGATCACCAACTGCAGTTCTTATCTTAACCACCATTTAATTTACACTTTATCACCTATCTCATACTCTCACCTAGGAGAGACACGGGAGACTTCGTACATTTTCAGTAAGTGAAAGTAAAGCTAGACTTCACACATTTTCACTGAAAAAGTCAAAAGATACTGTAGACCTCATACCCTTTCACCCAGTGAAGCAAAATATAAGAGAGTCTACACACACTTTTACCTGAGATAAAGATGTTTCAACCATGCTGTTCAACAAAACTGAAGATAACTCATCACTTATATTCAGGCGATAGACTACATTCATGCACTTCAAAGTTTCCCTTTAGTCATCGTGTCCACTTATGATACAGACGTGATGTGATGTTATCAGACACATGAAGTTAGATGGGCTATAATTTAACTCGATAACTAGATATTATGTAACTATACTGAAATGCGGCAATTGTTATGTACTATAAATACAGTATGTTAGATGGAATGCCACACAACTGATCTGATCTATGTTTCTCCCTTGGCCTTCAGCAGTCCAGTTAGTATTTGCAAACATGGCCAACTTTCTCCCAAAGCTAAGAGCCAAGACTGTAATTTCTGGTGTTATACAAGTACAGCAGAGAGCTTCTTCATAGACAATGAATGGAGGAATACAGCCAAAATATTTGTCTGAACTGTTACAGACAAATTAGCTTTATATTATATGGTAATGATTTTAGTTCTGAGAATAAGATTACAAACCCCTCTCTCATGAAAATCAACCTGGGTTTTGAGGTTAGTGCTCAGCAGTCACTGTCACAATTTCCATCAAATGTAAAAATGTCCACATTTCCAATTAAATACCTCTCTCATTGTCTGTGGGAAACAGTTGTGGCTATTCACTTAAACAGAGTGAATTGCCTTAGCGCACGCAAATACATATTTGAATACTGAAATTCAGCAATGCTCCTCTATAAATGTGTCACTTTTAAATAACATTTATGGAAATCTCAGAAACCAGGAGCAAAATGTGGTTTTTTTTTCCACATACAGATATATAGTATCAGTGGAACTCACAGAGAGCCACAGCGTTCAGCATGCCAGTGTAGGGTGAAGCGCCAACGGACTGATAGATGATGCCGATGCGGTCCTGCACTGCACCCTTGGTGACATCGTTGTCTAAACGCATAACGAAGAAGGCGACAAAGAGACCGTAGATCAGGTTCTGGGACAGACGCATCAGAACACCCATCCTGTCTCTGGACAGGTTCCGTACCGTCCGCCTGCACACAGAATACACACATAAATACATGCGCGCGCACGCACACACACACACACACACACACACACACACAAATGCAACAGCAACAGTCACACAACAGCCAACCTTGCGAACAAATATTTTCAGCTGGAAACAAGATATAAAAAGGAATCAGAATGCTGTTTTGGGGAAAAGAAGGGACTGAATAAAAGGGGTGAATACCGAGCAGGCCTAAGCCTTCTCTAACCCTGCTTGGCCATATTGTAGAACAAGAAGCACTTCAGCTGCCTAATGTCCCGTCATAACCATTATAATATATTAAACATAACCAGGTATGCTAATGAGGTCATTAACGAATGCATTATCTTAAAGCATTAAGGAGTTATAGTAATTTCAAGAAAACAAGTTAGGGGGAACCTGTGATGTAAGTAAGTATGATATATATATATATATACATAAAAAAATATATTATGTTCACAAGAGTGTGTCTGGACACAGACAGACGCCACCATGACGACAAAATGTCCCACATACCATGTACAATGGTGGCGGGACATAAAAATGGCTGACAGCAGACTCACTCAGCTCACTCACTGACCTGAGCAGAACTCCAAGTTTGGCTGCACCGCTGGGCGACTCTTTGCTCTTAAAGGGGATGGCTGGTTTGTCTGATCGCTGCAGGCTCTGCTCCATTTTTCCCATCATGCTCTGGGAGATGGCAGAGCCCTGATAGGATGAGGTGATGTCATGCATGCGACTGAATGTGGCCGCCTCCCTCTCACTGCTGCGTGTGTCCACCGAGGTGAAGTCAACTGTCAATCATACCAAGAACTGTCAGTGAAGAGAACAGTGAACCCCTTTTTTGCTCCCTAATTGTAGGTGTCAGCTAATTGCCTGAATTTTTAAATGGATTACATGTAGCTGTCATACAAGCCCCAGTTTTTATGCCATATGCATGCTGGATGTTGCTGCACTGTTGAGCCACCCCTAAGAGGAACTGTTTACAAAATCCCACAGCACTAATGCAGGATAGATACTGGGTTACCTTTGACAATACAGCGCATAACATAGGAGGCCAACACATACAGTACCATAGATGTCAAAGGGGTTGCAGTACTCTGGACACTCGTATCCACACTGGCTGAAGAAGTCCACCATCTCCCCCGGCTGCCCACAGAACACCAGCTCTCCACAGCTCATTATGGCTATCCTACTGAACACCTGGTAGACAGATACACACACACACACACACACAGTCACATATGCATACACACACACACACACACACACAGTCACATATGCATACACACACGCGGTTTAATGTCATCAACCAATAGCTATCAAAAGGACTGCAACACATGATCTTTCTTTCTTTGTAACAAATTTTGTTTTGTTAGTATGCACACAGACACATATGTACCTGTACAGAACATGTATATACACACACATGCACACACACATATACATACACACATACATAAGGTTTAATGCCATCAACTATTGGCCAATGGCCATAAACAGGACCACAATACACTAGCTTTGAGTGTTTATGTAACTTTTAAATGCAGTTTTTTTCTGTTATTCACTCTTTCTGCTCCCCTCTCTCACCCACCCTGAAGAGCTCGGAGCGTGGTTGGTGGATGGTTACTATGACGATGCGGTCCCTCCTGGCCAGCTCCGCCAGCAGCACCACAATCTGATTGGCGGTCATGCTGTCCAGCCCCGTGGTCGGCTCATCCAATAGGATCACCCCTGCAACGACATCATCACGATGACATCATCATTCTCAGGCAGGTTAGTCACACATCAGGAAATATTGAGAACACTGCGATTGGGAGGAAGGCGGAGACTCAATAACTTTTTACTTTTTTTTTTTTTTTTCTTTTAGTGTTAAACTTTTAAAAGGTTTAATGTACTTTTATTAAGTGGCACAGGCGGGCCTCTCAGCGGGGCCAACTTAACTTGTTAAGATAAGTGAGTTCTTTTTTTAGTTAATTACTCTAATTAGGACAATTAAAAGATTGCCTCTTTGCATTATGAAAGTAGAGTGGAATTAGCAGATGCTTTAATTGTGAGATTAATTCATTTCCTGGTTGATTGGAGAGGCAGCGAATGGGAACTCCTCATTACTCTGTGTGTGTGTGTGTGTGTGTGTGTGTGTGTGTGTGTGTGAGTGTGAGTGTGTGTATGGCCAGTCTAATCCTGAATGAGGACTGAGACCCTTCAACCTCCCTGGGGGACCAAAGAACTGATAAACTACACCTGGGACGCACACAGCCACACGTGTGCACGCACACACACACACCCACACACACACACACACACACACACACACACACAGAGAGAGAGAGAGGTGGGTCTCTGTTTATTCCTGTGTGGTGTGATAACCCTGCCTTTCATTACCCTTCTCCATCTCTCCCTCCCTCCTCCATCTCTCCCTCCCTCCCTTGCCTCCTTCCTCCGTCCATTCTTTATTCCATTCTTACTTAGTTCCCTTTGTTTTCTTCCGGTGTGGACTTTTAAAACTCTTTGGGGAGAGACAGGTCTTGTAGTAAACTTTTCCTGGATGACAGTGTCACAGACATGTCTGTCTTACCTGTCCTGTTGCTTTCACATTCATAATTCTTCCTACAGTAAATCTATCAAATATCATATTTTTTAATGCAATAGTCTACTACAGTGAATGTACAAAACATTAGGGACATCTTCCTGATATTGAGTTGCAGCCCCTTTTGTACAATCCGCATCTCAATTGTTTCAAACCTTAAAAATCCTTCTCTAACTTGTCTGCTGCTCTTTATGGACATCTCATTTGTGATTGGTATACATTTAATTTATACCAACATATAATTCTGCAGGAGTACTCACTGGGGTCCTGAAGTAGCTGCATGGCGATGGAGACCCTCCTCCTCTCCCCCCCAGAGATCCCTGGGAAAACACGACCTCCAATTACACTGCGGGCCACGTGACTCAGACTCAGCTCCGCCATCACCGCCGACACCTGCATAGGAGTCAGAGGTCAAAGGTCAGGTGTCAAGAGATAAACTACTAACAACAGGTCAGCTGGCAAGGGGCTACTGTAGATCTCGTACTTAAAACCACTAAGTTGGTACATAAGCTAGTTTTACTCAGTACACATGATAATTAAAAAGAAGTCCAAAAAACTTGGTAACAGCCCATCTACATCAAGGTAATAGGGGAAGTCATAACCTGTCATTGCTGAGTTTGCAAATCGTGAACATGCTTAATCATGCACAAGGCTAAAAATGGCTGTTGACTTTCTTGAAAGCTGCGTTGAGAGTTGCACCCTCTTTAACCACAACATACAAGCTGAGATAGTGAGAAATGAGATTAATGACACTTTAGGACTTCCTGGAATTGGAACAATATAACACACCAACCACATAAGTTCATTAGCTGTCAGCCAGCAGACCTACAGCTCATTGGCCTGTACGCATCTGTATAACTTATAGCATAGCTACTGTATATGCATGCATTGGGCACAAAGGTTACAAGAATTACAATAGCCCCAACTCATTTGACCCTGGTAGCAAAGGTCACGTCTCTTTTATACAGTCGCTTCGACCCAATTATGCCCATGGTAGACAGAACTAATTTCTTAAACTAACTGTGAACCAAAGTTGCTATCTAAGCTAAATTTAGAAGATCGGTGTGCTCTGAACAAAGTGTTTAAAAAAACAACAAAAAAAAGAATTTATGCAGGGAATCCTAATTGGGGCTAAAGCCGTTGAAAACCTTGTAATGTGCATTAATCCTAAGTGATCCAGATTCTATATCAAGCAGTTTAAGGGTCTATTCTTTATCTACACACGAGAGGGTTAAGACCTCTTGATCTGAAAATCAGGCTATACTAATTTTCATCTTTCTCATGCCCGACAGGGAATATGTTCACATTAAAATCTATAGTTAGCAGGGAGTATTTATTCAATAATCTGTGCTAATAAGGGGAAGAAACCATCCCTTTAGTTCCCCATGCCTATGAATAACTCTTTCTCCCTTTTTGTAGTTTCCCTATCAGGGAGAAATTCAGACCAGAAGAAGTTTCCAACAGTCACCTTCTTCTTGATGCCTTCGGCCGAGTGTTTCCGCAGGGCCAGCTGGGCTGTGTAGGTCAGAGTCTCCTCCACCGTCAGATAGCTCAACAGGTTATCACTCTGAGAGAGGGAGACACAAAGAAAGAAAGAAAGAAAGAAAGAAAGAGAAGGAGAGAGGGAAAAGAAACAGGGTAAGAGAGAGATACAGAGAGGCAGACAAATACAGCAAGGCAGAGTTGAATCTCATGGGTCTTTCGTACTCTCTCTTCACTAAAGATATATTGTAGGAAATGGTTTTATAGGCCTTGAAGTGGAACCTTCCTCCCATCTCAATATTATATACAAGAGGCATGGGTAAAGGGATTATGGACTTGTATAGAAGAAAGGTAAAGACATCAAGACGATACAATCTACTCTGCTAGTGAAAGACAGTTATTGGCTCTGTTGTCTCTCTTGCCTAAGGTCTGTGTTAAGGGTAAGAGGGTCAGTGTGAGATGGTAGTGCATGACAACTTTATTCTCTCTTTCTTTCTCTTCCTGATGGGCTGAGTAACTGAGTGACACCATTGAGCTCTGCTTGGTTATAGAACATAAAGTCATCACGCTAATTAGGCAACAGTAATGTGTGTGCATATATGTTTATGTGAGTATATGTGTCTATCTATACTGCACATCCACGCACACTGAGTGTATATATACATATTTACATGTATGTGCATATATGCGTGTACAAACCCACTGTAGCATCCCCCCCCCCCCCACACACACACATACACACACACACACATACATTGTTTGAACCTGCCGAACCTGCTGCCTGCCTCAATTAACACGTGGCGCCTCCCAATCCCACTTCTCCTTAGTCTCTCCTCCGAATGACTTTAATATCAGCTGCTCATATCACCTCCTCATCTGCAGCTTAGCAGGGGAAGTTAATGACAAGGCTTAGAGAGTAGAGAGAGAGAGGGGGGTGCTATCAGCTAGAAAGGAGAGATGATTTGAAAGGAAGCAAGGCCGGTTTAAATCCAGTGTTTTTAATTCAGGCTTTGGATACACTTGAGCACCTCTCATTGAGAGATTAAGTGTATGAGGAGGCTATCAAGGGTCTCAAGTTAATTTCATACAGTGGCCAGGGCAACCTTTTCCCTACTTTTTGCAAAATGATGTGTGTGTGTGTGTGTGTGTGTGTGTGTGTGTGTGTGTGTGTGAGAGTGTGAGTGTGAGTGAGTTCATGGTTTCGTATTTATGGTGGCTAATATCACCACAAGTAGCCTTAGATACATACACACAAGTAACCTTAGATACATAGACATTCTCTGTCTGCACTGCAGCCACTCACATGTCACAGGGCAAAGATTAACCTGATGTCAGATAGTGTGTGATAGGAACAACGGCAAAGGAAAAAAGTGAGAGCGCTTGTGTGTGTGTGTATGTGATTTGTTGCATACTAGTATCAAACCTCTGTTCAATCTCTCTAATAATGTTCCCAATATATTATTTAACAGTGTGACTCTAAACATTATTATTGTCAGTGAGGTGACCAGAGAGGGGTTCATCTTAACAATGTGCTGCACTTTTTATTAGAGCCTGGAAGAGACATTTGAATCTGCTGAAGTATCACCTTGAATTGAAGCTGGTTGGTATGAGTACATTTAAACTCTGTCTCAATGTACAGTTAGTGAAAAGGCAGCAGTCTATATATAATATCTAGCTGTGCCACTAGTTAGTTTGTTCAGAGCATGATCTGTTTATATAAAAAAAGAATGCAGTGTTTTGGGATCTAAAGCTAATTTTGCAGGCCTCAACATAAGTTATTTTTGAGTGAGCACATTGAGGCCATACTGAGGCCATAAATAATTGATTGTGTGTGTGTGTGTGTGTGTGTGTGTGTGTGTGTGTGTGTGTGTGTGTTTGTTACCTGCAATACATAGGAGAAGCAGTCCTGAAACTCTTCTCTCTTCAGTTTCCTGCCGTTAATGAAGACCTCTCCCAGCAGCGTGCCAGAGTTTCCAATCCTCCCTGAGATGGCATCCAGCAGCGTGGTCTTCCCTGAGCCTTTAACACACACACACACACACACACACACACACACACAGACACACACACACACACACACAGACACACGCGCACACACACACACACGCAGAGAGAAAGAGAGATGGATGTATGCATACAAACAAATACCTCAACAAAGACTAGGTATGTCCAGTCACTTATTTTTGGATTGCATGTGCTTGATTCTTTGCTGATGAAGCTGTAGCATGGGTTTGTGCTATAGCTGTATCTGTTTTAGTTTGTGAGCATGTGAGTGCGTTGCCTTGTCATTAGCAGTATTTTCACATGACCACTCTCACACCATAGTGGTAACCAATTATGAGACATATGAGATCAGGTTCTTCAACTTGAAGAAAAAGCACATTCATGTTGTCACTATTAGACATAGTTGAACTGCTTTTCCAAGTCAATAATATAACATATATAACAACTGAACCATTCAGATAAGGGACTATATGAGAGCCATTTACAGTAAATCATTATCTTAAAATTAAATTGCTATTGACTGCACATTCATAAAAAATACAAATGCATTTTGATTACTTAATTATTTTGATTGCTCGCAACATTTTGTTCTGTGGACTGAGCTATGAGTACCAACCTGAATTGCCCAGTATGCCCATGATCTGCCCACTGTCTACGTGGAAGGAGACATCATTGAGGATCTGACGGGTCCATCGCTTCCTGTAGGAGGGCAAGTCCCACCATGGACCCACACGCTCACTGGACCACACACACACACACACACACACACACACACATACATAACACATGTTGTAATATCATGAGGATCCTGAGGAATTCTCAGAATAGAATCAATCCAGTAGATACGGTATATTGAGCATCACTGCATTTCAAAATGTATCAATAGACAGCACTACACTATATCTCACTACACAGTGCATGGACAGTGAATAGCAGGGAGTATCCATGTCCGATACGAATAAGCCTTTTTCTGCTATTTCATTAGCAATGAGAGTGAGGCCTTGTGCCACATATTGTTAAGTATAATTTCTACCAGACCTGCCTTGCCTGCCTAATTTCCACCGGCTTCCCATCAGATTCCACTGGATAGACTTGTGCATCTAACCAGTATTATCTCATGCTAGTTGAATCTTTCAGCAAAAGGTTAAACAGACTTGTAAATGACCCCCTGATCCCCCTGCCACCCCTCTGCCTGTCAGTTTCTGCATCTGAATTTGTCTGTGATCTCCTCCTGCAGCTCTTACCTGACTGTGTAGGAGATCTTGTTGACACTGAGGCAGCAGGAGGGCTCGGCCCGCTCCTCTCCACCGTCCCTCCACACATCCTTCTTCACCTCCGAGACAAACTTGAAGGACTCTCTGACCCTGGTCCCGTTCTCCGGCCCCACGGCCTGCATCGAGTACGATTTGTTCATGTCTCCGCCGATATGCTCATCCAAACGGCAAGTATGTGAAAGGGTGGATGGGTGTGTGTGTGTGTGTGTATCTGTGTGTTTGTATAAGGTCCGTCTCAGGTTAAGCCAAATTGTGGGTCCGTTCGCTCATATCCACACCGCCCATATAGAGTGTGTGTAGCTCTAAATATGTATGCAGGTACAATCCCTCTGCCGTCAGCCCGAACTCCTCTTCTCTGTGCCCATTCCCTGTGCAGCGTGGTGGTTCAGCAGTAGTGGTGTTTCTCAGGCACCATAAACACACAATGACAATGCGTTATCTCAGAGAACTTTGATCTGCAGTTGCATAAAGAAGAAAAAAAAAACACTCTTGCTGAGTAGATTGACTGTTAGTCTCTCGTCAGTCCTCACATAGTATGCTACAACCAAGAAGGTTATGACTGACAGCACAGAAAGGATTAAGGAGCTGACATGACATGTGCTTGGACGCTCGGGTTATGAGAGCGGAGGCCTGTGAGCGGAGACAAGAGGAGTTCTTCAGCTGGACTGGAGTCAGACTGCCTGACGTGGAGAAGAAGAGGAGAACAGAGGAAAGACAAGAGGGAGAAGAAAGGCAGAGAGCTACAGAGAGGAAGAGACAGACACAGAACAGAGGAGGAAAAAGGGGGGCGTTGACCCCTTGACCCTACAAACTTCAACCAGCAACTTGCATCATCATGGGCACAGAGATAGACACTGGCCTCGATCACATGAACGGCTCCTTGCAGAAGGTCAGTCCATGACATGGGATCATGTAAACATCAGGACAAAAATAGCATGTTACCATTTACTGCGTACAACAACAGTTGCTGTATCTTTTGAAGGCATTATATTTAACTGGTGACTTATTTGTGGGTTTAGGTGTCCAGTGATATACTTTGTTGAATTCAAATCCCTTTCTTCTGTGGATCCTGTCTGTGGATCCCTTCCACCCCCCCACCCTCTGAGGTGGTGACTATGTGCTCCACGAATAACACACCAGTCAACTCACCAACTTTGAGTGGCACTGATTGCTCTCTGACCTAAATCCTATCAGGTCGACCATTTACAACGTGGAACTGGTGGTCAAAACAGTCAAGATGCTGCATTATTACAATTGTTAGACATAATAAAATTTACTATATTTTATGTAGTATATTTAATTTTTTTTTATTTTTTATTACTTATTTTATATTTTCCTATTTCCCACAATTAGGATACTAGAAAAAAAACATGGGTCTTTTATAATTACTTTCATATTTCTTTGATTACATTTTAACAACATACACCATTTCATATTTTATTTTATCAGACTTTTTCTATTGGATCACACATTTGTGCAAGTTATTTCTCTCTTTATTTTTTTATGTAGCAGATTGATTGTTGGCTCTAGGTCACTAACCTTCTAATTTATATTGCTGTGTTAAGGTTCTTCTTGCAAACCAAATATTTGAGAAGGCTTTGGTTACATAACATTGCTAAATGTTTTTGATACCAATAATTTGGGGACCTTTTGTATTATTCTTGTGACCAGTGGGTCCGAAGGCTGACTTTGACAAAACCCTGCTCTACTTGAGCAGGATGGTTTAGCCAATGAATGATCAGTTTGGCTCACACATGGTTAAATCCAGTCATAGTTATCAAGCCTAGATTTTCCTCCACTTAATCCCAACCCGAACCCAATTAATCCCAACCAACTAAATGGTAGTGCTGTCAAGTCACAATTGTCTGCAGCAGAAGTCACTAGAAGTTGCTACATAACATAATACATTCACTTTCATATCAATTCACTGTGCATTCAGGTGCATAGTAGAGTACACTACATAAAAGAGAGATTTTGCCTTTAGAGTCTTCCCTAAATTAACTACAGAGATGGAGGTATCTTTGGTCATGTAATCTAAACATTTTTTTTTGTAGATGTGCAGAGCAAACAGCAGGCTGCTGGCAAAATTGAGGTTCATTTAATTGGTGTTAGTTGGAGAGACTAGACGGCGAGTGTTTCAGTCTCACTCTCAGTCTGGTTCAAAACCTCCAGACTTGTAGCTCACTAGACAGTGACTGTCCTCCAGGCCCTCCAGAAACCAGGCCCTCCCTCTCTCCTTCTCTTTAGATGTCAACAAAGCAGTGGAGGGTTGCCACATGTGGCAAGTGGCTGAGAATTGGACAGAACAGCTGCCTCAGTAGTAGCAAAATATATTGAAAGTCTGAGATCTATACATTTTTAGAGATACTCTGCAAAAGTAGATTTGGCACTAGTCGGTTACCAGGAGTGTCTGAAAAATCACTGGGTGTTCAGGTCACAAGTCAAGTTGTCTGACTGCTTCTGTACTAGTTAAACTGTCATCAATTGATTTGTCTATCATAATGAAGAGCTTTTAGGATTATATAATGGCAACATCAAGGGCAGGTTCAAATGAACCTTGGACCCACAAAACGCACACATGCCTACAAACACACAGACACACACACAGACACACTCACACACACACAGACACACACACACACAGACAGGTACACACAGATGCATGCATTTATGTGCACCCACACACACACCTGATCATTTATGTAATGGAGTCATTAAAATTGTCCAGTAAAGACAAGATAAAGATCAGCCGTATGATTTGCACATAGCACTCTTGGATTTGCTGACATTCACAGACATATAATATCGAGCATACAGGCAAAAAGGACTTCAGACATCAACAATAGTGATCCCAGAGTATTCCAAAATTTGGTAACCCCATTATGTCAATGGATTCAAGATTGAGATTTATAAGTACAAGCAATTTCAGATACAGTATATAGATAAAATAATTTTTACTCTACAATGAATTATCATGCAAGTATTTCCATTTGTTTACTACAGCCAACTTCTGTCATTTTATTCTCACAGTTCATATAGTGTATATAGTGTCAAAAAAGGACAAAAGTTTTTTTTCTGCACTCTTAAATAGGTCTTTTGAAATTATTTTGCTTTCAACTTTCCTGTTTATGTCCTTTAGTGTTGACACGGATACAAATAAATGATTCAAATGTGTCTGTGTGTGTGCGTGTACTCATTGACCCGTCTGCTTGTCCTCAACCAGCGCCAGGACACAGAGTTGTTCTCGTCATCAGAAGAGGACAGCAGTCTCTACTTCACCTACAGTGGAGGCTGCAATGAGCTGGAGGTCAACAACCTGCACTATGAGGTAACTACAGGGCAGCTGCCACGCTCTCAGGCAGGGAGATAAGGAAGATAGCCAGCAATCATTTGTAATTATCTGTACCTTCACCTTTGTGTGTGTGTGTGTGTGTGTGTGTGTATGTGCACGTACATACACACATAGACACACACAAACATAGGTGTATGTGTATATGTGCTCATTGTGCAAATGTGTGTGTTTTCCCAGGTGGACCACGGCAGCCCAGATCCCCTGGTATGAGAGGCTGTCAGAGTTTAAGATGCCGTGGGAAATGAAAGGAGACAAGCAGACGGCCATTAACAAGCTTAACCTCCGAGTGCACAGCGGACAGATGCTGGCCGTCATAGGCAGCTCAGGTAACACACACACACACACACACCGTGTTCAAAATTGTCTTATAATTGTACACCAATCAAGGCCATAAAAATAGCGCCCTTCTTGACTGATGTCATTTGGTCCTCCTGGCTTTTGCAAACATGCATTTCTGACCTGATCTTTGAGTAGATACTGATGTGGGATGGGTAAGGACCTTAAACCAGCAGGCAGCCATTTTTATGCATCTTTATGGTCCATCAAAGCCTCAATTGAAGTGTGGTACAAGAAAAACACTGTCTCTACCTTGCTTTACAATCAAGGTGCATGCAGTAGAAAGGCCAGTGGATGTTCCAAAACACGTCTTTGTTGGTACAGAAAAACCAACACGTTTTGGCAGAAAGCCTTCATAAGGGTCTCTTTTGAGTTATATTGGTATGTGCAAGTTGCAAGAAGTTTCATCTCTAAGTCTCTTAGTCAAACTTTTCCAGAAAAATGTGTATATACCTACGCGTTGTGCTTTAACCAACCCACCATCCTCTCCCAGGCTGTGGTAAGACGTCTTTGCTGGACATAATAACGTGTCGTGACGAGGGCGGCACGATGACGTCCGGTCAGATTCTGATTAACGGGAAGCCCAGCACGCCCCAGCTGGTGAGGAAGAGCATCGCTCATGTTCGCCAGGACGACCGTCTGCTGCCTCACCTCACCGTCCGGGAGACTCTGGTGTTTGTAGCCAAGCTGAGGCTCCCCACCCACTTCACACAGGCTCAGAGGGACAAACGGGTAAGACTGAGCTCAGTAAACAGACATGACTTGAACCATATCCATCAGGTGCAAGGGATCCTCCTTTAACGGTTGTTTAACTACCTTTACTTGTATGACAAATGTAGTTGAAAATTCTTACGCTGCATATGCTGTATTTTGGACTGGATGTGATGACAACGCCTATCCATTTTTCCTCAAATGCAATGAGTTGAAATACTGATAAATGATACTCAGCCACTCTGTGTGCTTTGGCATTTCCTGCCCATGTCACCAAACTGTCTCTCTGCCGTTTTCTGCCGCAGGTTGATGATGTCATTGCGGAGCTGCGGCTGCGACAGTGCGCCCACACCAGGGTGGGAAACGACTACGTGAGGGGCGTTTCTGGAGGGGAGAGGAGGAGAGTCAGCATAGCTGTGCAGCTTCTCTGGAACCCTGGTGAGAGAGAGAGGGAGAGAGAGAGAGAGAGAGAGAGAGAGGAAGGGAGGGAAAGAGGGAGAAACTTTTTTATCTTGTTATAAAAACATCTCTACACTCTGGAGACCAGATATTTAAAGCCACATTTTCCACTAAGTCATTAGATATTATAAGACAGAATTGACAGACAGAAGCGACATACAGTAAGTGACGTCTCGGTGACTCAGTGGGCTCAAGACACACGGCACACACCGACACGGCTTTCTCACAAGCTGGTGAACTCACATCACATCACATCGTCTCATCATTCATAAGCACCCAGGATGATATAATGTTTTTCCGCCCATAGAGGAGCATGCGACTGAAATTACAACATGAAAATCACCAAGGCTGGAGTTAGGAGGTTTTCGCAGGACGACCCAGAAGTCCAGTTCCTGCACTTGAGTAGATTTCTTGAGCCACTTTAGCAACACTTTACTCTACACTGGCCTTCTTCCAGTCAGTCAGTTAACTACAATTTCACCCCAGTATACACAGACAAGGATAATTCAGAAAAAAATAAAAAATGTATGAGAACACATGGCCAATTTTGTTTTCTGCTGACAAATAGGCTAATATATTCCCCCTTATATAAGTACCTATCCCAGACTCAACTTGATATAATTTAGTACAGTAGGAAACGCTGGCACATCACTTACATTGCTGGAGCTTTTTATTGGTACTTTTATTAGTGCACAGTGTTTATACACCTTATACTTAGACGGTGTTGTTATAGTCTTACATTATGTATTATGTATTCGATTTTCATTAACGCAGTGTTATTGTGCACTTGGAACAATCAATAGCAAAAAAAATGGACTGCCATCAGCAAGTGTGTGTGTGTGTGTGTGTGTGTTGGGGGGGGGGTGTCTCACCACTGGCGATGGCGAAGAGGTGGGTCCTCCAGCTGAAGGTGAAGAAGAGTCCTCCAACAGCTATGCAGCCCAGAGCTCCGTTAAACCCCGACAGACCTGAGTACAGAGAGGCATGACGCACCGCCATGGACAGACCTGCAACACACACACACACACACACACACACACACACTGTTAAATCCTGACAGCTCCGAGTGCAGAGACCCATGAGTCACTGGGGATCACACATAGACAGAAATCCACAACCCCCCCCCCCCCCCCCCCCCCCCAACACACACACACACACACACACACACACACACACAGATCATAATGATTTCATGAAACTGCTGTACTGAATTTATCCATGTGGTGGTGCTACACACAAACGGTCAGTTCAATGTGGAATAAAGAGGATGGTTGGCAGATAATATGTTGCTTCCCCTCAATGGTTTCCTCTGAAATCAATAGAAG
>NW_027281174.1:32500-51407 GCF_046629955.1 Centroberyx affinis | reverse complement strand
CTCCTCTCTCCCCCTCTCTCCTTTCCTCATCTCCTCCTCTCCTTCCCTCTCTCCTCTCCCCCTCTCTCCTTTCCTCATCTCCTTCTATCACTCCTCTTCTCATCTCCTTCCTCTCTCCTCTCTCTCCCCCCTCTCCTTTCCTCATCTCCTTCTATCACTCCTCTCTCATCTCCTTCCCTCTCTCCTCTCTCCCCCTCTCTCCTTTCCTCATCTCCTGCTATCACTCCTCTTCTCATCTCCTTCCCTCTCTCCCCCCTCTCTCCTTTCCTCATCTCCTTCTATCACTCCTCTTCTCTTCTCCTTCCCTCTCTCCTCTCTCCCCCCCTCTCCTTTCCTCCTCTCCTATCACTCCTCTTTTCATCTCCTTCCCTCTCTCCTCCCCCCCCTCTCCTTTCCTCATCTCCTTCTATCACTCCTCTTCTCATCTCCTCTTCTCATCTCCTTCCCTCTCTCCTCCCCCCCTCTCCTTTTCTCATCTCCTTCTATCACTCCTCTTCCTCTTCTCATCTCCTTCCCTCACTCCCCCCTCTCCTTTCCTCATCTCCTTCTATCACTCCTCTTCCCATCTCCTTCCTCACTCCTCTCCCCCCCTCTCCTTTTATCACTCCTCTTCTCATCTCCTTCCCTCTCTCCTCTCCCCCCTCTCTCCTTTCCTCATCTCCTTCTATCACTCCTCTTCTCATCTCCTTCCCTCTCTCCTCTCCCCCCCTCTCCTTTCCTCATCTCCTATCACTCCTCTTCTCATCTCCTTCACTCTCTTCTCATTTCCTTCCCTCTCTTGTAATTCCTCCCCCTCTCCCATCTCATCTCCTTCCATTGTCCTTGTCTTCTCTTCATTTCATTCCTTCTCTCCTCTCCTTCTCTGCCCTCATTTCCTTTCCTCACCCCTCTCTCCTCTCATCTCCTTCCCTCTCCTTTCCTCATCTCCTTCTATCACTCCTCTTCTCATCTCCTTGCCTCTCTCCTCTCCCCCCCCCCCCCCTCCTCACCTGGGACCACCAGGCTCTGGACCTGTGCGGGGATCTGCAGCTGTGCGTTGGCCTCGGAGGCCAGGCTGAGGCGGCCCCCCTTGCCGATGCGGTCGCACAGCAGGGCGATGTGCTTCTTGAGGCGGGCGGTGTCCCGGGCAGGCCCAGCACCGGGCCCCCCGTCTGGGCCAGGGAGGTGGCCTGGTCCTTGGAGCTCCGCGACAGGCAGGTTCGCAGGAGGTGGGACACCGAGGCGTCGCAGCTCTCCTCCCAACCCTGAGGAGAGAGGAGGAGAGAAGAGGAGAGGAGGAGAGAGGGGAAGAAGAGAGAGGAGAGGGAGTTACAATGTGCAAAAGGTTCACTTGGATCTTGATGGTTTCATTTTGTACTTGACATTTGTGTGAATAAAACACATTGAAAAAAGGTGAATTGAAAGCAGAGAGAGGGGTGACGGAAGGTGGGGAGGGGGAGGAAGGAGATGAGAAGAGAAGAACAGGAGGCAGGAGAGGGAGGAAAGGAGGTGGAGGAAGGAGGAAGAGGCAGAGAGGAGAGGAGGAGAGAGAGGACAGGGAGTTATAATGTGCACATGTTGACTTTTGGGTTTGATGGTTTAATCTTGTTTTTGACATTTATTTGGATAAAATACATTGAGAAGGGAGGGAGGAGGAGGAAGAGGAGGAAGGAGAGGAGGAGAGAGAGGAGAGGGAGAAATAATGTAAAGTACAAATGTTGACATTTAATTTTGATGTGTGGATGATGTTCCTGACATTTATTTCAAGAAAACAATAAAAATCAATGAAACACGATCAAAAAGTTTAATTAAGAGAGAGACGCACGCACACACTCACTCACACACACACACACACACACTCTGGCTCTCCCTCTCACACACAGACACACACACACAGATAATAAAGAGCAATGAGGAGATGAGAAGCATGTCTGTTGTCATTCTCTCTCTGCCGTCTCTGTCTGAGAATAGAGAGATATCTGGTCTGGACATCTCTGCTCACACACACACACACACACACACACACAAACACACACACACACACCTACCTACTCCCACTCAAACCCCCTGAACCCATAACCCATCCCTCTGCCACAGGATGGTTCGGCCTGGGGGGAGGGGGTGGAGGAGAGAGGGGTGGGGGGGGGTGTTGATGACAGGTACCAACCCCCCTTTCCACCCCCCGCCCCCCGCCTGCCGCCATGCTGATAGGCCCCTAATGAGCCATAATGACAGGTAATCAGCCCTGTAACGATGATGACAGAGAGACACAGACAGAGACAGACAGAGAGGGAGAGAGGGAAAGAGGGAGAGAGATAGAGAGAGAGAGAGAGAGAGAGAGAGAGAGATGGGAGATCCAAGGTCAAGGAGATGAGATGATGACAGAGAGGAAGGCAGACATTAGAGAGGCAGCGACAAAAACGAAGAGACGAGGCTGAAGGACAAGCAGAGATAAGAAGGGAGGAAAGAGAAGAGAGTGGAGGGAAAAAAATGAGAGAAAATGAGAGAGGAGGAGGAGGAGGAGGAGGAGAGGGAAGGCGGTGAGATGGGAGGTGGGTGACATATCCTTACCACAATGCCTCACCAGGTTATCAAATGCTTCTAAGAAAGGCGTTCTAAACATAACAGCAGGTTTCTGGGGAAACCTGGCACGCCCACACACACACACACACACACGCACACACACACACACACACACACACACACATTCCACACGCTGTGGAAGATAATTAAATGTCCCTAAACCTAAACTCCAGCCATTCATTCCCCTAAACTAGAAGAAAGGGAGCAAAGAAAAGATGGAGTGAAACAGGTTTGGAACGAGGCCAGAGTGATAAATTATGAGATGAAGTTCCCACTGATGCAGAAACAAGAGAGACGAGCTGGTTTTAGCGAACGTTCACTACGGTCCGAACGCTCATTACAGTTTCAAGGCAGAAGAGTTTGCGTTTGTCAATGTTCAATACTGTTTCATGAGTCAAGAGTTGCTGTTAGTGAACATCCACTACTGTTTCAAGAGACAACATGTTGTGTTAGTGAACGTTCACTACTAAAGTTCATTAGTGAACGTTCACTTGTTTTGAGAGAATATTGTTTCGAGAGAAGAGTTTTAGTTAGTGAACGTTCAATACTGTTTCAAGAGAGAAGAGTCTCTTAGTGAACGTTCATTACCGTTTCCAGAGAGAAAAGTTTGTATTAGTAAATGTTCACTAGTTTACTACTGTTTCAAGAGAGAAGAGATTGTTAGTGAACACTCACTACTGTTTCAGGAGTGAAGAGTTCACTGGTTTGGTAGTGAACTACTGTTTCAAGAGAGACTGATAGCATACATCTCTAGATGCTCCTGAACACATCAGTGATGTAACCAGGGGTCATGGGGTGTTTCGGGTCTTCCAACATCAGACAGACAGACCCAGCCATGGTTGATCAGAGCACAGCTTGTGTTCAGGTGGCATTAGCTCCTCCCCATGGACCTCCTCTCCTGATCCAGAGCCATCTCCAGGCTTTCTCTGCTGCCTCTGTGATGCTCTTGATGTTCTCTTCTCCTCCCCTCTCCGGTGATGCCCAGTTCGCTCAAGGCTTTGTAGAGTGATTGCCCCGTTTAACCTGTAAGGCCAACCTCAAAGGGCATGCACCTCACCTTCCAGCCCTGCTTACAGCAGTTGATGTCGAGATCGTCATATTTGGCCCTCTTCCTCTGGGCTTCCTCCAGACGGTCCTCCCACGGCACTGTCAGCTCCAAAAGGAAGATGCTCTTGGTTGCCTCTGAGACCAGGAGGATGTCTGGCCTCAGGGTGGTGGTGGCAATGTGACGTGGGAACTTCAGCTGCTTCTCCAGGTCCACAGAGAGCTGCCAGTCCTGAACAGTTGCCAAGATTCCTGATGGCGTCCTGGCTCCTGCTTGTGGCTGATACAGCCTTCATGAAGGTGATGGTCTGAGTGGTGGGGCGTGCTTGTCTGTAGCTGTTGATGATTGTTTGAGAAAAGTTTGTATTGGTAAATATTCATTTGTTCAATGTTGTTTCAGGAGAGGGGAGTGTGTTAGAGAACTCTCACTATTGTTTCAAGAGAGAAGCGTTTATCAATGAATGTTCAGTTTCCATCAGTGAACATTCATTAGTTCGTGTTAGTGCATGTTAACTACTGTTTCAAGAGATAAGAGTTTGTGTTACTGAACTCTGTCTTGTCTATCAAGACAGAAGAGTTTGTATTCGTGCAGTGGTTCACAACCTGGGGGTAAGACGTGTTTTGTTCATAAGCTTTGTGATAAATGCCTTTTTTCAGCCTCTAAGCTTCTTCTGATAATCATGCTTCACCTGAAAAAGGGAAAAATAAAACCACTGCTGGTGTCAAAGGTCCCCGTTCTGCATGTTTATGCCGGCAACACAGGGTCATGAGTAGGGATCGCTTTGTTTTGGGAGGTCAAGAGCTGAAAAGGTTGAGAACCACAACAATCATGGACGTGGTCCTGGTATGTCTGTTCTGACACAAGACTGATGAACAGGTGAAGGTTCCAGAAAGGTCAGCTTTGTTGTTTTGAGTTGACAGAATTTTAGATAAAGTGGCAGAGCGGGTGAGAGGGTGGCCCTTGTGGTTAGAGAAACTGTCCTTTAACCAAAGGGTCATGGGGTTGATCCCTGCAACAGTGAGTGTCCATCAACAGCTACTTGCCCTGTCCAAACGTCTTAGAGAATGGGTGTGATCACACCCACAGCTCATTTTCTTTGGTCCAAGCCATAGTTGAAAAGCTGACTTCGCTGCATATTCGGTGTGAACACACCCCAAGACACTGAACCTGTACTGCTTACTATTGGTGACCTAGGAATTGAAGCTTCAATTCTACTGTTGTACTCATTGCATGTTGCTCTGGATAAGAGCTAAATTATTAAATGTTAAATTGTACTGCTGGTTATTAGTCTGTGTCTGTATGTTATAGATTGATTATTTTCTGTCTATTGGAACAGTTTCATGACTGCTGCACTAAGTCACTGGACAACAGCGTCAGCTAAATGCCTTGAATGTAAATGGTAAATATACTGTAAATGATTAAAAGCACATTTGCCATTAAGTGCTGGAAGTCTCCTTGCCTTCCAACAGCAGAGGCTGTGGAAACATCTATAGACTGTCAGGAACATTAAGTTAGACAAGGGGGAAATCCCAGGTGTGATTGCTACATTACTAGATGATCGTGGAGAAAATGGCCCCGGGCCTAGTACAGATCCTTGGGGGACTCCCAAAGAGACGGCCAAAGGTTCAGACAGCAATCCCTCAGTCCTGACATCCTCAGCGTGACTGGGAAAGTCATTTGAGAAGCCGGAGTTACGACTCTGTGAGTACAATGTCGTCCAGTCAGTCTCCAGGGGTAAAATCATCCACACAATCACATCCCTTGACTAAATCCATAAATGTCTTTATGAAAAATATATATATCAGAAAGGCTGGATTCAGTTTGGTTTAGCACTGTAACAGTTACAATTATGACCATCATTTCTTTAACTGTGCAACTTATGAGTGTAATCAACTTTAAATATGACCAATTACTATAAATGCTTGCTCGCTGACTATCACAAGCCCTGATATGGTACAAAGAAGCCTGTGATTTGAATTGAAAGGAACAGCAAGTAAAGATAAATACTCAGTTTCATTCCAAAATGCTGTATATCCATTCCGAAAAAATAAATAAAACAAATAAAAAAAACCCCAAATAAAACATATTTTAAGCATGTTAATTTGTAAGTAAGTTAATTGAGTAAGTGTTACACTTTTCAAATGGTGGATATCTTATTTTGGCATGAAAGTCTTTCCATACAGTATAAATATATAGTGTTAAATCCTCCATATAGTTTATGGACAAACTGACCAGCAATAGAGAGATGGAACCACATGGAGAAGAGGAAGTATGGGGGATGGATGGATGGATGGAGGGGGGGAGTACACCCAGAAAAAGGAGGGTTATTTGGTTCTATATTTATTTGGTTTATATTCAACTAAAACGACTCAAAGATCCCTCTGATTTGAAAAACAAACAACAAAGAACCCAGTGAGTTTCATAAAAAAAAAAAAGAAAATCCTTCAGTACTACAGATTTGGAGGATTTCATGCGTTCTAAAAAGGTTCATTACAGCACCATAAATATTCTATGCAGAACCATTTGAGCATGGTAGAGAACCTGTTTAAACAGGTTCTTTACAGCATCATCAGGGGTTCTGCTGTGGAACAACCCTTTTTGTTAAGAGGGTAGGAAGTCAGTGTGAGGCGGTATGGCTGTACGGTGGATTCTGGTAATGTAAACGCCAGTGTGTGTGTGTGTGTGTGTGTGTGTGTGTGTGAGAATGTGGGGGTCATGCAAGAATAGCAGGCAGACAGACAGCGTCAGCAACTCTATTCAAGACCTGAGTGACAGATGGAAAGAGAGAGAGAGAGAGAGAGAGAGAGAGAAACAAGAGTCAGGGAATAGACAGAGAGAGAGAAAGGAGAAAGGGAAAACAAGAGGAAAGGAGGAAGGGGAAAGAACAGAGGAGAGAGAAAGAGAGAGGGAAAGTGAGACTGAGTAGGAGAGGGAGAGAGAGATATAAAGATAAAGAGCGAGAGTGAGAGAGGAAGGAGAAATGAGAAAGAAGAGGGAGTGAGAGGAGGAGGAGGGGGAGGTGGAAGAGGAAGAGGGAAAGTGAGGGGAGTGAGAGGAAAGGACGTTGGAAAAAGGAGGACAGAGAGAGGAGGAGCAAGAGGAGAAGTGAGGGAGGAGAAGGCAGAGGAAAAGGAAGAGGAGTGACAGAAAAGGAGGAAGGAGGAGAACGAGGAGAAGGAAGATGAGGAGGACTGAGATATGGAGGGGGAGGACGAGTGAGAGGAGAAAGTAAGGTGGAGAAAAGGAGGAAGAAGAGGAGGGGAGGAGGAAGAGGAGGAGGCATAAGAGATGGAGGGAGGATGAGGAGGAGTGAGAGGAGAGAGACAGTTGGAGAAAATGAGGAGGAGGACAGAGAGAGGAGATGTGAGGGAGGAGGGGGAGGAAGGGCAGCATGAGGAGTGAGAGGGGAGAAAGAATGCAAAAAGAAGATGAAGAATGAGAGAAAGAAGAGGAAGAGGAAGGAAAGAGGAGGAGGAGGAGGAATTAAACGCTTCGTCAGTTATCAGGGACTCCTCCTCCCTCTGTCCACTAACTCTCTTCTTCTCTCCTTTCTATCTCTCCAACCTCCTCCTCCTCCTCCTCCTCTCTCCCTCTTATTCTAAATATTTCATCTTTCTCTTGGGTAAAGAATGCAGAGAGTATATAGCTTCTGTCAGAGGAATATCTCATGTCTGAATCACAAAGTCAACTTTCCTGAAGAAGAAGAAGAAACCCTCGCCTTGTCTTCTGACTGGCAGCTCGGCATTTTTGAAATTCTTTAGGAAATTCTTTGCACTTTGGACTTCAGCAAGTTGATAATATAATCTATTCTAATGTGACGGATGACATGTAGGTCTCCAGACTTTTTGTACTTAATGCAAGCCATGATGATGAGTGTCTCTTTTTATGTGTGTGTGGGTGTGTGTTGAGGGCATGCATCAGTGAGTGTGTGTGTGTGTGTGTGTGTGTGTGTGTGACACTGGTGTGTGAGGGAGAGAGAAAAGACAGAGGGAAGAGGATTATTGTATTATCTACATTTCCTGTCTTTACTGCTCCTGGCCAATAGGATTTCCCTGTATGGATAATAATTCACTTTGGTCCCTGACCTTATAGTTAAGCAATAAGCCATGAGAGGCCCTGCTTCACAGCGACTTTAGCTTCATTTCTTGCCTAAGAACACCTTTAACTGTTCCAGCATCACTGTAACTCCCAGCCTCAGCTTCAAGTGTTGATCAATCATACTGCTACTGATATTTCTGAATTGGATAGTTGATATTTTGTGCTGATATTCATTAAATTTGACCATTTTCATACCAAGTAAATTAAAAAAACATTACAAGCGTTCCCAGCATTTTATTCTTGTCCGTGGCTTTCAGTGGAAAAGATTTAGACCACAAGACACTAAAACTCATGTGGAATCCAATCAAATCAGTTCAGACAACCAGTGTAGTATTGATCAATTCTACAATAACATCTAATCAATCAAACTGCACAGCATTTTCCACCGAGCAATATTGTTTATGAACAGTAGCTATACAAAGTGGTTGCTAAGTGACACATAAATAGAGGTATGAGTGGTGAGTTTTGGTTAGTGCATTAATATTTAAATGAACTGTTCTGTGGTGAAAGGTGTGTGTTTATTGGACATCTTCCAGTGTGACTCAGCCAATCAGAACTGAGGATGGCAACTCTCAATTTCATACATCATATAATATCAATTCAATTCAACTGAGTTACAACAGTGATATGCTTCTCTCCTCTGCTCCTGTTATCGCTCCTTCCTTCCCTCTCCTCCTCTTGCTGTCTGATGGGGTGTGTGTGTGTGTGTGTACGTATGTGTGTGTGTGTGTGTGTGTGTCGGGGAGGTGGGGGGTCAGTCAGGGTCAGTGGATGCAGCTCTATAGACTGAAGTGGCCTCCTCTTAACCAGTCTCCTCCCTCAGACACTTAGAGAAGGAGAAGCAGGGAGGAGGCTGCTGGGTATTAGATAGAGAGGAAGAGGAGGAGGAGGAGGAGGAATGGAGTCTATAATCCCTCCTCCTTCATGGCTGTTGACCACTAATAGGCAGAGGAATGGATGGACTGCATTTAGCTCTCAGATCAGAGATGACCATACAGGTATGAATGGATGAATGAATGGAGGAGTGGATGGATATATGGATGAAGGAGTGGATGGATATATGGATGAAGGAGTGGATGGATATATGGATGGAGGAGTGGATGGATATATGGATGAATGAATGAAGCACAAACAAACAAACGAATGAATGCAAGATTGAGTGAGTGAATTATTTAATGGATTGATGGATAGATGGATGGATGATAAATTAATAAATGCAAGGGTAAATGGATGAATAAATGAATGGATACGAATGAATGAGTTCATGAATGAATGGATGATGTATAGATGAATGAATTAATTCAATAACGGATGGATGATGGTAGATAGTGAAGGGATGGATGAATGGAGGATGGGGGAATGAATGGATGGATGAATGGACAGTTAGAGTGACAGATAGATGAATAAATGAATGGATGTATGGATGAATGAGTGAATACCTCAATGGACTGATGCTTGGATAGAGGAATTAACCAACAAATTAAATCCTTACAAGTCACTTGAAACACTTTACTGCCTCTTCACCTCCATCTCCCCTCCCTCCGCCTCCCTCCCTCCCTCTAATCCCTCCATCCTTCTCACTGGGTTTATCCCGCTGAAAGGAAACTCTCTGGGAGACCTGGACCTCCACTCACCTGGAGTGACCTCACCTGCAGGGTCGTCAGAGAGGTCAGAGGTCAAGAGGAGCAGGCATGTCCACTCCAACGCCTCAAGGATTCACTTACAAGATACAACTAATTGTTTCAAGGCGCGGCTCCACGGGTGAAAATGGTGTTTTTGGATGGACTGGTCAATTTTGAGATAATGCTTCTATAACTATTATAGTTTCATAAAATATATAGAAGAAAACATCAAAAACAGCTATAAATAACTCATATGGTTTTACATCAGCCGTGTCAAGTAAGACAAACACAACTTTAGGTTTAAAAAATGAAAGTGATGTAAAATACTGTTTTTTACAACTGAACCTGTAGATTATGGCCACTAACTCTGACCTTCTGCTTCTCTTCTTCCCTCCATCTTTTGTCATTTCTATTTTTGGGGTGTTTTACATGGAGAATCTGAGACATGTAGAGAGAATTTTGCAAATACTTTTTAGAAAAAAAAGTAAATAATAATAATAATAATAATAATTCCAATAGATAATTTCTCGCTTTCTTGAAGAGAAAAATGCTGTGGATAAATGTGTCCTCCCTCTCTATGTGTCATAGCTCTATATCTGAGTGTGAGTGTGTTTTCTGAAAATAGCTCGTCAGTCCACATGTTTGTCTTAATGTTGTGGACGTGACCCTGATTACTGCTAATTCACTTAATGCCATTAATCCCATTTAAAACACACACACACACACACACACACACACACACACACACACACACACACACACACACAAATACACAGTCCCCTGAGGCTCATCAACTAACCCTCTCAACCTATTTCTGTCTACCATTCGTGTGTGTGTGTGTACTGTAATAGATAGGTCTTTTATGTACTGCTGTTTGTAAAGACACAGATGTTGGTGTGTGTGCTGTGGTGTGTTTGTGTGTGTGTGTGTGTGTGTGTGTGTGTGGGTGTACAGAGTGACACAAGGCTATCAGAGGAGGCTGGAAATAGACTTAGTGGTAATGAGAGGGTCAAGGGATTGATCAGAGCGATGGAAAAACTAACACACACACGCACACACACACACACACACACACACTCTCTGTGGGGTGAGAAATCTGTCGTGGTCTGACTGCAGCAAATGGAGGAGCTCTGTCAACACCGCTGTTTATATGGTACTGAGTCCCCTGACACACACACTCACACACACACACACACACACACACACAGCTCAAAGTCATCTCTGAGTCAGAGGCTGATTAAAGAGCCCTATGTCATCCAGTCTTATTGTGACCTTGGACCTCTTGGTCTACTGTGTGTGTTTCTGTGTGTGTGTGCCTACTTTTCACACACACACACACACACACACACACACACACACACACACACACACACACACAAGCTCTAATGCTTAAATCAAAACAGGGACCCCAGAACACACACTCAGCACGGAGCTGACAGGTGAGTGCTGAGTGGCTGAGGGTGTGTGTGTGTGAGTGTGTGTGTGTGTGTGTGTGTTCCTGGGGGAGCAGAGGTACTTAATGTGTTTTAGAGTTTTCAGAGTGTATGTATAAGCCTGGCTGTGTTTACTGAGTGGGCTGCAGATGGATGGACAGACACTGACATGCTAATGGCCCCCTCTCTTTCTGTGTGTGTGTGTGTGTGTGTGTGTGTGTACCAGCTGTGGCGTGTCCTGCAGCAGCGGCAGCAGCGTGGCCTCCAGGATGGCGGTCTGGTCGGAGGTCAGGCCCTGCCACAGCGACAGCAGCAGCACCAGCAGGTGGGTGGCGCTCCGCAGCCGGACGAACGCCTCCTCCAGCGACGCCCGGTTCTCCTCCGCCGCCTCCGCCAGCGCCATCACCTGGTGTGGAGGGAGGGGGGGAGGGAGGGAGGGGGGGGGGGGAGAGACAGGCTGTGAGTATCACTCCTAAACAACACACATCAATGTGTTCAGGTGGAAACAAGGCAGCTCTAATTTCACCAGTTTGTCATTCTTCTACTTAAATTGATGGACTCAATGGTTTCTCTATGAGTTTGACAGCTTTAAAACCCTTTAAACCTTTCAGAAAGCAACGGGGCTGATGGGAAATGTAGTCTTAATGTGGAGAAACACTAGAACTAACAATACTACTGGTGTGCGATAGAGGAGAACAAACATCTCATTTGTGTAAAGGAATTATACACTATCACAATTAGATTTAGATTTGATATATATTGATGAGTTAAAATGCTACATGTAGCACCTTTGATTAAAAACATGCACGGTGTGACAGTTTGACTTTCTGTGTTCTCCTTTATTATTTTTTTATTATTTTGTTAGGGGTGCCAGCCAGGTCTCTCTCCTGGCATTTAAGATTGGTCAGTCGGGTTTTGTTTCGTTTGTAGTTTTTTTTTTTTTTTTTATGTTTAAATCAAACCTCACAAAAGGATGTACACCAATCAAAATGTACACCCTACACATCAAATGACCCTACTCAACCCAACAAGAACAACACAAACACAAAATATTAGTGCAGAGCCAAAATATTCATATATTTAAAGACTTTCACAAAAAAATCCCACAGTCTCGAAGTCCACAAAACAAAAAATAATCCAACTCAAAATTCCACTACGTCATCAACCTTAAAATAAAACTGAAATTTCAGTCAGTATTTTGCAGATATGAGGTTTTCATCACCATTTTGTTATATGAGACATTACAAAACAAGATATAACTGGGTGTTCAATTGGTTTTTTTTTGCCATGAAAACTGAAATAGTTAAACTGTATGAATATTAATGTAACGATTCTGAACAACACCTGCAGATCTCAACCTCTTCCACCTGCAGCACACCCAAAACAAAGTGACACCTACTCCTGACTCCTCGCTGCAGCCATGAAACATGCAGCTTGGTGATCTTTCAACCATATTAATATTCCCTTTACAGGCCATTTTAATGATTAATTATTACAACAAAGACTGCACATGTTCCCTATTTCACAAGAACAAGGCATTTATCACCAAGACTACAAACAGAACACATTCCTATATTGGAGTTATAGTATCTAACGTGATGAATCATCTCCTGGCTCTCTGGGCCCGTCTCTCTGATGGAGAACCATTGCTCTACAACACAACCATTCTTCCCAAGTGAATCTGAGCGTCAGCTCCACAACCTGTGTAAACAGTTTTATGAGCATCGAGTCCTCAGCTCCTTCATCACTGCCACAGTCCGCTCTGTAACAAGGCTGATTTACTCTCATCTCTGTTAGTCTGAATTCACACTGAACAACTTCATCACTAAATGTTGATTAAAGAACTTATGTGTTCACTGGAGACCAATATACAAGACTGGGTTCACTTCAACTCCAATTTCAAAGTTTTTCTTTTTCATACTTTGGAACTTAAAGTTTCCACAGCCATTTATATGTAGAGTGAGTCTCATGACCTTTGGGCCCCAGAAAGCTGTTACACCCCTATTGTATTGATTAAAAAACACACGGTGCTCCACTGAGACATTCCTGAGGAACGCATTGTTGGGAGGAACCTACAGGGCCTGTAAGATTAGATAACCATGATGGACTTATTCATACCAGTTGAAAGGAAAATTCCATCCTCGGATTCTATAATACTTTCAGGTATCATCTGTCTGTGATGATTAACAGATTCCAGAAGTTATTTTGTGCTCAAGTGTTGTAATTTTCCTTTTTGTTGAACCCACTTTTCCTCAACCTGCCTCATCTATAGCTAGTTAGTGATTTCCTACATTTCCCAGAATGACATGCGACAACCCCCAGAAAATGGGGTGAACTTGTATTCAATTAAAGACAGACGTATAGGCATCACTTGTTAGCTAGCTAGCCGACTAGTTTGTGAAGACCGGAGAGTGTCTGTGATCGTGGCCACGCCCCTTCCTCAAAACCCAGCCTGTCTCTCTGCTGCATTGCATTTTGGTCTCTCTCCTGCTCCTGTGGGTGGAGAAATTGGTCTCTCTCCTCTTCTACGATGGATCTCTCCCTGTATGATTGTTGAACGTCTCTTGGTGCAAAATGGCAGCTCTAGAAAGAAGCCCTCGCTCTTTGATTCTGAGGGACTGACACCAAAACCTGACGATGTTTTACATCCTGAAACATTTTCAAAATATATCAAACTCCACTGTAGCTGCTGGAGATATATGGAGGTGACGTCACCTCATCTACGATTGGCCGGTTATCCACCAAGAAGAAAAATACACCAAACTCCTAAATGGACCCAGAAAGGAGATGTACATCACCTTTTCCCTTGGTTCATTTTGCTATGCTACGCTTTCTTTATCAGATGTCAACATCCGTCTCCCTCTACCCATAATCCCTTGCGTTTTTGGGTTGTTTCCTGTACCGCACCGCAGTTCTCTTGTTGTCTCTAGAGGACCGAGACTCTCGTACCCCTTTTTCCACCAACATGGAACGGGTTCCTTTCTGGTTCGCGCACCTAATTTTGAACCGTTCGGAGCATTTCGACCAAAAATAAATTGGTTCGGAACCTGAAAAGCTGGTTCCCAGCTGGAACCAAAAAAATAGCAGGTTTTCAAGTGCAAACCGTGATGACATCAGTGGGCGTGTCATATTCTACAGGTTGGAAAGAGAGGATGGAAATAGTCATCTACGTCTTCTTATCATTAATAGTTGGTCCATGCTTGTTTTTTGGATAAAAACAAATATCTGTAATAACAGAACAAAAGCTGGCAGGTAATCAATGCGATCCGCCATCTGGCTACTACTGTTTACTTCCGGTGAGCATTGTGCAACGCCCTCCGTTGATGGCGCATCCTTGATCACAACGGTTCCGCTCAAAACTGGTGGAAACGCGGGCCGGTTCACTAGATAGCACCAAGGTTCCAAGAATCCTGAACGGAACCGGTTCAAGAACCAGAGCTAATTTGGTGGGAAAGGGGTCTCGGTGCCGTTACTTGGTGCCACCATCGTTCTCACAGAGTAAACGCTCCAGAGTTCAGACACACTGCTGGGTGTGAAGGTTCCTGAGCCGTGAGGTCTGACTGCCTCCTCTAACGCTGGCTGGCTTCCACTCAGAAACTGCAGCAATTCACAAACCTATCACATGTTTCGCATCATTTTTTGTTTTTCCAAAAGTAACTAGAAACTACTGGGTTCAGATACATGTAGTGTAGTAAAAAAAAAGGAGGATATTTGTTTTGAAATGGAGAGGGACAAAAGTATAAAGTACTTCTACTGAATTAATACTGAATTCCACAGTTTAGCAGTGTGTAAAGTGTAGGTGACAGAGGACACAGGAGTCATGAGGTGTGGTCCGGGAGACAAACTTTGACCTCCAGCCAGGGGTCAATCCCTCCATCCCTCCATCATTCCGACGGATGAGAGGAGCGGCGCGAACGAGCGATGACAGAGCGAGACGGATGGAGAGACGAGGACAACAAGAAAGGACAAGCCGGACAAAGAGAGGGAGGGAAACGGGAGACGAGGGGAGGAGGAGGAGGAGAAACGGGAGAGAAACAGAGAGAGTAAAGAGAGAGTAAAGAGAGAGAGAGAGAGGAGGTGAAAGCAGATCTGGGGCTAATGGAAGTGTGTGTGTTGAGATAAATGAGTGATCTGCAGGAGCGCCAACGTACGCCAGCGTTTTGTTTGACAAATGGATTCAGCGTTCGCCATTCGATACTGGGAAAACAGAGATGGAGAAGGCTGTAAGGTCTGTGTGTGAGTGTGTGTGTGTGTGTGTGTGTGTGTGTATGTGTGTGTGTGTGTGTGTGTGTGTGAAGGGTTAAGCAGTGATTGCCAAAGTAAGCCGTATTGGTTTGTGTAACGCTATACTACAAACATATAGGTACAAGAGAGCGAGTGCCTCATCTCACACTCACACGCAAGGATGTACACACACACACACACACACACACACACACACAGAGATAAAACCCCAATCCACTTTCCCCCTCTTTCTCTCTCTCCTTGTTTCCGTGGTAACCCCAAAAAGTCCCCTGCTCTCAGTCATGGCTGAGGTCACCCACGGGCGCCATGTCACTCACACACACCTTTAAACACACACACACACACACACACACACACACACTCAAGCCTTACCATCCCAAACACACATAATCCTCACCGCCTACAATACACACACTAACCTCAGAACTCCCAATACATGCATTCTTTACTAAACACACACACACACACACACACCAAGCCCCGACACACACTCACACACACACACACATAAAACCTCATGTCCCCAACGACCCCACACACACAACCTCTACTACCTGACACACACACACACACAAAAACCACGGAACTTCCAATACATGAATGCTTGAATCCCCATACACCACCGCTGCCATGCAACACACACTCACACACTTTCCTCAACCCCCTCAACACACACACGACCCCAATCACCCAACCCCCCTCGGGTCTTTGAAAGTGTGTGTGTGTGTGTGTGTGTATGTGTGTGTGTGTGTATTGATAAAAGGCTCCAGGTCCAGTGAAGGGCTCCATTGTTGGCAGCAGCTCGGCTCCATACACACTCTGATTGATGCCAGCTGAGAGAACACAAAGACACATTTAGCCCGGACACACACACACACACACACACACACACACACACACACAGACCCAGGTACAAGAATATGCACATATGCAGACATAGGTATGCACATGGCCTGGCACACACACACACATACACACACACACACACACACACATATACGCAAAGACAAGCATGCACAAGTACTGAAGCATATACACACACACACACACACACACACACATATGCACAAGCACATACAAGAAGGCACAAACACATACAGATATGAACACACTCACAGGAGGAAATAGACACACACACACTCACAGACGTAGACGCACCATGGTATGAACAGACACACACACACACACACACACACACACACAAAAAGACAGGAACATACTCACGCCTTCAAAAAGAAGAAAGACACACACACACACACACACACACACACACACACACACACACATACACACACACACTCTGACCAGGGCAGCTGACCTGCTGCTGACCTCAAACGACCTGCAGTAGAAGCTGCTGGGGTCGCGACCCGGCGGAGTGTGGAATAAAGTTTTAAACGGCACTTTATTGAAAACACATAAAGGGACATTCCACTGTATCACACACACACTGAGTGAAAGAAAAGTCAGCTGAAGAGGAGTGTTTTAGTCCGGTATCGAAACAGCGATGAAGAAGGCAACAGCACAGCGTCCCCCATCGAGGGACACAGCCCCCCCCCCCCCCTCTGTAATTATTATGTCATCTCTAATGGTAGCGCCCCCCTTGGGCCAATCAGCACACTACCTACACTGCCCTTTTGGATTTTTCTATATGGGAAGAACGAGAAGAAAAGTCAAAGAGAGAGTTGCCGAGCATAAATATGCTATCCGAATCGGAAATGAAGACTATCCAGTGGCAAAGCACTATAAGCAGCACCATGACTCAGACTCACTTAGGGCAGCAGGTATAGAGGCCAGAGAAGTGACTAAGAGGGGAGGAGACAGGTTGAAAAAGCTGCTGCAAAGGGAATCTTCTTGGATCTTCAACCTGAGAGCCATCAAGAATCCAGCCTTATTAATGAAGAACTTGATTTTGTCCCTTATCTGTAACTTTGAATATATATACGCTCTCTCTCTCTCTCTCTCTCTCTCTCTCTGTGACTGGCCTTTTGGGGTATGCAGATTATAAACAATTTTCTTCAGTTTATCTTCAGTTTAGATGGAATTTTTCCTAAGGATTTTTCAGATATTTTGAATAACGGTTGTGATTGAATAGTTTTTGTGAACTGCAGCTCTATTTGCTTTATACACTTTAACAGATGAGTGTCAGTGAATATCCACCCACTTTTCTGCTACTGATTGAGCCACACCTGGTGCCAATTTTGTTATCATTAGGCAGCTCTATATAAGCAAGCCCTTCTACTTGGCTCTGTATGCCCTGATGAAGACTGTATGGTTGAAACGCGTTGGCACAGCCTGTACAATAAAGGCTTTTTAACTTTTTCAGCAAAGAAGTGTGCCTTGGAATTTTTTTGGAGGATCAGCCATCCCAGCCACTAGAGATGAGCTGTATTTCCTTCTCTGTCTATTGAGACCAAAGCGCAGTGTTGACATGCGTCATTTCCCTCAAAGTCTGATCATCGGTGTCTGATATAATTCTGTGTGAAAGACGAACAAACGAATGGAGACTGATCCATAGACCCAACAGAGCTGAGAGTCAGAAAAAACATAAAATGTCTTTTTTTCTCCAAACAGCCAAACAGCTTGTGCAACATAATCCACTTGTTTTGTAGCCAAACGAATGCCGACTTTGGCATTGCACTGTCAGTGGGGAAAACCTAGGAGACAATGAGGTGAATTTCGGAGACTTTTGGATCCACAGCAATCATTTGGCTACAAAACACTTGGATCACTCGTGACATGTAGTGTTATTTTTTTTTCTGCTCGCTCGTGTCTTTTCAACATCACTGTCAGTTCATGTTGGTCTGGGAAATGGGTCACATCCTAGAATAGATAGGAAAAGTCCAAACATATCGGATATGATATGATGCAATTTGGAATTAAGCATGAAGGCCTGCAGTGTGAACGGAACCTAAATATACTCCCTCTCTTTTTTTAATCTCTCTCTCTCTCTCTCTGATCTCCACTGCCTCTCCATCCATCCCAGACCCAGAACCAAACAGACAGCCAAGACTCAATATTATTCCTGGAGTAACAAAACTACACACACACACGCACACACACACACACACATAAACAAACAGAAATGTTTGTATATACAGGCATAATGCACAGAGATATGTATACATGTGTACAAAAGCCACAAGAAAAGCATGGGCAAGCACAAACAAACGCCACGGACAAACAATTATCTATGGAAACACATGAATGAGTACACACACACACACACACACACACACAAACTATGTGGCTGTGGTCTGAGTAATTTTAGCCGATGGACTGAAGGAGGTCCACAAGTCAACAAGCACTTTGTACAACAACCAATCAGAAACCAGAACAGCCTGAACATTTTGAGAAGAAAGGGGGAATACCGCAGTAACATACAAAAATATTCTCCCAGGATTACCTTCACTGCTGTCTCCCATAACCAGAAACATTGTGAAAACAAAAGTTGCACTCAATTAAATGAATAATGATAATACTGTTGTAATACAATAATCAATAACCAGGCCCAGTTAGTTTTAGCTGAAAATGTTTGAGTCTTAGAACTACTGCACATACAGCAGTTTAGCATACATAGCATAACACTTTAGCATAACATTATACACATGGATGATTTTGGTGTCCATGTTCTCATCATTTAATAGCCAAGTTGACCAATCTTCCACAAATTCTGTGTATTCCATTAAGTGTGGCTGCAGTGAAGGCAAAAGGACCTGGGTATGTGTTACTAAAATCAGTGTAATTCCTCTTTAAATGAGCTCAGATGTCAGCAGAGACAGTGAAGCTCGCTGTGTGAATATGAGCCAGAATAATAAATGAGTTCCTGTCAGACGTGTGTGGATGTCAGCAGGAGTCAACATGGCTGGAAGTGGAAGAATGAAACAAAATGATTGGCTGCCAGG
>NW_027281174.1:7500-27500 GCF_046629955.1 Centroberyx affinis | reverse complement strand
CTTTCTAGCTGTCATAGTCAGAAATATGGGCAAGTGAAAACACACATAGATATCCCCAAAACACACTCACACACAGCTTCAAATCTCCAACATAGACAGATTCTCTCTCTCTCACACACACACACACACACACACACACACTATCAAACACAGCCCGAGACCCCCCACACACTTATGCACACACACCCAAACACACAGGAAAATCCCCTCAAAACACACTCACACAAACCTCCCCAGACACACACAATCACAGACACACACACCCAAACATACAGACAAAACACTCAAAACCTGAAATCACCCCAAAATACACATATGCACACACACACACACACACACACACACACCCAAATGCAGACAAAAATTATCAAAACACACTCACACACCTGATATCACACACGCATCTAGAACCGCTCCTGCCCTGACACATATGCACACACACACACACACACACACACACACAGACAAAAATCTCCAAATCACACACACACAAACCCTAACATCCGAGACACACACTCCCTCTCTCACACACACACACACACACACACAGACACTCTCAGTCCAGTGGTTGCAGTGAGTGCTGGGTGGTCCGCAGGGCCTGGAGGCCCCAGACAGAGCAGGGGACTAAATTACAGAGCCTGACCCACCGCAGTGACACCCAACCTGGGATTAACACCCAGGCCGAGCCCCGGGCCGCTGGGAGCCCCCAGGGTCTGGAGCTGACCTGACAGGTTCAGAGCTGACCCCCCCACCCCCAGGCCCTCCCCCCACCCCCACCCACAGGCCCACCCAGGCCTGCAGTAATGAGGGAGTCGTGTCGGTCCAGCTGGGTGGAGGCTGAGCTGGAGATTTGGGGTAAGTCCATGAAGGTTTTTTGGGGGGATTTTGTGTCAGAGACTGAGGCGGCGGTCACATGGGACGCTTGGCATCTGTCATTCACAGACAAGTCTGTGCTGAAAACACTGAGGTTGTGTTGTAGTGGGCGGGGCTCAAAAAGTTTCAAAGTAATTTCATTGGCTGATAAAGTCCGTTAGCAGATGATGATCACCTGCTCTCTGTCAAAAGTTCAACTAGTGACAGACTGGATTGTGAAATATATTTTTTTTCTTTACACACTGCAGTCCGTCACACTGCATCTGTCACCATAGAGATCTCATATAAACACATGGGATATTGTCACTTTTTTTGATGGATCACAAATGGTTATGTGACTTTCCAAAACCGAATCAGAGCATGTGCTGTAGTCATTGGCCTGAAACTGTTCTTCCTTCCTGGTTTGTTCATGTTGTTTTTCTGTCTGGTTTCCACTCCAGTCGGGCTGAAAACCATCTAATGCAATGAATATGTGAAACAAGCTGGAAAATACATTCTGGTACAGAATATTCCCGGAAAGTGATATTCTGTAACTTCCCCAGATCATTTATCAAAGTCCCTGAACTCCATGATATTCCAGGACTTCCATGACCAGTGGGACCTCTGTATTACTGCTGTCACCATTGTTTTGTTTTGTTTTTTTTAACTTTATTTATCCAGGGAAAGGTGACTTGTTGGTTTACCATGTTTAGAGTTTCTCATTCTCATGTTCCAGCCGATCCAGGGATTTGAACCAGCGGCCTTCTTCTCTAACCTGGAGGCTTCCTCTACATCTTCACAGTGGGAAATACAAAACATCTGCCAGTTTCTGAAAACTTTTATCCAAAGCACATTGCCGCACCATGAGTCCGTTCAGTTTTAGCATGTTTGGCCCCAGTGGGAATTAAAGGAAAATTCCCCTCAGTTCCTCCTGCGCTGTTCGATCTCATCAATCTGTACAATCTGATGCTCAACGCATTCCAGGAGTTATTTTGTGATTTAGTGTTGTAATTTAACTTTTTTGGTGAACCCACTTTCCCTCAACCTGCCTCGTCTACTTCTACTACAGTTAGTGATTTCCTACATTTCCCAGAATGCCTTTTGACAACCTCCAGAGAAAGGGTGGCAACAACTCCATTGGAGCTGCTGGAAATATCTGGAGGTGACGTCACCTCGTCAGAATTAAAGTGTTTCAGGGGGATTTTCCTTTTAAACCCCAAAACCCCGGCAGTGTTAGTGCCTCACGAGAGAGAGAGAGAGAGAGAGAGAGAGAGAGAGAGAGAGAGAGAGAGAGAGAGAGAGAGGTCAAATCAGGTGACAAGAGACTTGGTTAAACACTCCTTTAGGCGGTTTAAGTTGTTCTCTGAAACACACACACACACACACACACACACACACACACACACACACACCTCATAAAGAGCGCTGATACAGCTGTGTAGAAGTGTGTTTGGGGTCAAAGTTCAAACAGATACACTGACACAACACACTTGCGCCCCAGAGCAAAGTGCTTAACTCAGACCAGGTTGAAAGACACACATGCACACACACACACACACACACACACACACACACACTTAGGACCAAGACACATTGATCAATCCTGACACAAACACACTCAGACAACCTCCCAAAGAGACTACGCACTCACTCACACACACACACACACACACACACACACACACACACACACACACACACACACACAGTTAGGGGAGTGTATTAATAGCATGTGATGTGACTTAACCCAAGGGCCCGTTTCACCAGAACAGCTGGGAGTGCAGAGGACCGTGTGTGTGTGTGTGTGTGTGTGTGTGTTTGCTTTAAGCCTTCCTCAAAAGCCAAAATATATATGAACTTTATTGGCCCGTCAAAGAGTTCAATGGTGCAAGAAAAAACACACTCACATGCCCGCCACACACACACACACACACACACACACACACACACACACACACACACACACACACACACACACACACATTTCCCTCACACTCATTCATCTACACTAGAATTTTCTCACATATATCTTTGAATTGCTTAAGCAAAAACTCACAAAAACAATAAATTATGTTCTGATTAATTAAAGTTAACTCCAGTCTAGGTGATTTTTAAGTTTTAAGTTCAGTGACAGGGTTGCATGGTTCTCTGTGGGTTGAGGAAATCTACCAGCCTTGCTCATCTGAAAACTTTTCAAAAACGCATGGTGGTGAAGATAAAAGCAAAGCTGTTTGTCTTACATCCTGAAAGAGTAAAACATTTTGGAGATCCAACTTTTCAAAAAGTGACACCTGCTCTTGCTCTTATTAAACTATTACTGATATGAAATTCAACTGAAAAACATTTAAGTCAGTAAGGAACGACTCTTACTCACAGAATACAAATATTTTTAAGGGTGGAATAATCGATTCTCGATCGATAATTTTGAAATTACGAGTAATGAATTCAGTTCCAGTAGATCAATTCCAGTATCAACTTTCCTTAAAATAGATATGGTGTCTTTTGGAATGACACTCTTCATGGGTTCATAACTGGATTTATCTAAAGGTGAGATCATGAATCAAATCTGAAGAAACGAAATGACATGACTTGATAATATCTCGGAGTTGATGAAGCTGGTGACAGTGAAATATTTCCACACACACACACACACCCACACACACACACACACACACACACACACACACACACACACACACACACACACACACACACACACACACACACAGAAAGCAGAAACACGGTGAAGATAACGCCTGTCTGATCATAAAAATATCTTCTGGATATTTTCAGACTGTACATTTAGCTTTTCTCTCCATATGTACTGTATGTCGCCAATGTGTATGTGGTTTGTGGTGTGTGTGCGTGTGTGTGTGTGCGTGTGTGTGTGTGTGTGTGTGTGTGTGTGTGTGTGGGGACAGTGTTTAGTCTGAAGCCATATTTAGTCTCTCTGGCTCTGAGAGGAGGCCTATAATCACACAGAACCTTTCTCTCTACTCATTACACACACACACACACACACACACACATACATACACACACACACACACACACACAGTGGCCTGTCATTAACAGCTCACACTAACCTCCCATGCTGCACACACGTGCAGAAACACACACACACACACACACACACACTGCATTGAATGCATGGATACACACACATTGCACACACTGACATACCTATATACACACAAACGTGTATAGATGCACACACAACGTACACACACACACACACACACACACACACACACAGCCAGATGTAAAGCTGTGTTTGAACCCAGCTGATGTGTCCAGCAGGCGTTCAGCAGCAGGATAAGCTTCATCCTCGTATCACTGTCTCTAATACTATTTAAACTTTATTTAAAATGCAATGTGATGCACTATAAACACTTTATAAACACACTGTGATCAGAGCAGAGGACTGGCTACAGGCCACAGTGTCTGCTTCATCCCTAAACCCACTCACTTTTTTTTAGCAGCAAACTCGATGTGTAGACTAGAACAGGACTCCAGATGAAGCCTGGTGACCTGGAGAGGAGACTGACTGAAGTGAGACTAACAAGCTGATGATCTCTCCAGCCTTTCAAAACAGTGATACCTACAGACAAAATGACTGACAGCAGACAAGGAAAACAAATTAATGCACTTTTTAGGATAGAAGGACAGAAGGTAATGCAGGTCTGTTTCCCCAAAACTGACATATAGCATAGGAACAGAGCTCTGCAATGGCTTCTCTATGATAATGTTAAATAACATCCATGATTATAAAATACTATAAACCTGTATGACTGGTTGTTTATAGCCATAAAGTCACTCATCAGTACATTATTATGAGTAGTAGAAGCAGCAGTAGTTGTTGTAACAGCAGTAGCAGTAGTAGCAGCAGTAGTTATATAGCATTACTACTGTGTCAGTATTAACAACATTATCACTAAGAGTCTATAGCAACCCCAATAGGTAACATTTTAGATTAAGGAACACATATTAACCATTAATTATGGGTTTTCCCTCAATAGTTTAATGATTTGCCTTAATAATATGTGATACTAGCACCTTATAAACCATACTGAGTGAAACTTACTAAAAGCCAGTTAATGTGCAACAACTTCCTTACTGCCTGCTATAAACTGTAATTAGGAGTCTGTTGAGGGAAAACCAGTTTATGGGGTTTACTTGTAGAATACAACAGTGCAGAATAAGGTGCTAATAAGTGGTTTGTAACACTAATAATGAACCAATACACCACTAATGTGTATGTTAATAAGAAACTTATTAATAGTTAATATGTGTTTCCTAATCTAAAATGCTACCCAACAATAATAATAATGATAATCTTCATATCACTATTTTCACAAAGCGCTTTCCTAAACCAAGATACAAATTGAAGGAACAAAACAACAAAACACATCAATTGGCTATAAGATAAAAATATCTAGAATCTATAAGTTATCAGTGACATTCTAATGATTAGTCAGCTGTCTTATGAGACGATCTATATTACACTGACTAATGAACAGCATTTGACTTGACTTAATTCATGCTTGCAGTAAGGTGTACTGAAAACAGCACATCATTTTACATAAAAAGCACTAAAATCATAAATCATGAACATAAAAAGAGCACGTTTGTACACGTGAAACAAGACAAAGTACAAAAATATAAAGATTAAAAATAAATTAAAAGATCAGCAGAATTAAATTTTAAGAAGTATATGTACCTACAAGGTCACTAAGAATAAGTGTAGCACAGACTATATTTTAAACACATATTTTAGCACGACACGTGATACAGCTCAGTCTGCTAACACCCGTAAACCAGACTCCATGGGTTCAAGTCCCTCATCTGTCCCTCTGCTGTCCTACAGAAACACTACTGGACTGACCCGGGGCTGGTTTGGGTTCTCATGGTGGGGATCTAGGATCTGAAGCTCACCAGGAGTCACAGTGTCAGGTACATCAGGGCAGGAATTATACCACGGCCAAACAGCCGGTGTCATGGTTCCCCCGGAGTGTGGCCGTAATGCCCCTTCTAAAATTAACAACTGTGGGATTAGCAAGAAAGTGGCTAAAAGAAGGAGAGAGCTATGAGTGCTTGAGCAGAACTAGAGTCAGTTTAAATGTACAGCGGGTAATTAGCCGCTGTAATGAAGAATATAGCAAAATCAACCGGGTTGAGAGCAGCAAAAACGCTATCAATAGCAGTAGCTTGCATATGAGGCGTTTAGGGAACATCGGTAAATTGTAGCGTCTACCGATAGTCTGCATGTGAGGCGTTTAGGGAACATCGGTAAATTGTAGCGTCTACCGATAGTCTGCATATGAGGCGTTTAGGGAACATCGGTAAATTGTAGCATCTACCGATAGTCTGCATGTGAGGCGTTTAGGGAACATCGGTAAATTGTAGCGTCTACCGATAGTCTGCATGTGAGGCGTTTAGGGAACATCGGTAAATTGTGCATCTACCGATAGTCAGCATATGAGGCGTTTAGGGAACATCGGTAAATTGTGCGTCTACCTATAGTCTGCATGTGAGGCGTTTAGGGAACATCGGTAAATTGTGCGTCTACCGATAGTCTGCATATGAGGCGTTTATGGAACATCGGTAAATTGTAGCGTCTACCGATAGTCTGCATGTGAGGCGTTTAGGGGACATCTGTAATTTGTAGCTACAGAAAATAACCTGGGTTACACTTCCGTTATCATGTGTTACTGGACATGTAACTAACTTTACAGTCTGAGCCATGTTACATATGTGCTGTATCACACTGCAGCACTTCATTTTTCTATTAGGATATTTATTTTGTTGAGGAAAAAGGACTGAAAAAAGGATTTTAATAACCATTGGTTTTGGCCTTGGTGCCCTACATTTTGGCCGCGATGCCCCAATAAATTTGTATTTATCAAAGGCCAAAGTGGCCTTGCCCTAAAAATGACTTAATTCCAGGCCTGGGTACATGACTATAAAATGTAAATTTTGGTTAACATGTCGACACCTGCAACATGAGAGCATGACACCAAGCGTGCTGCTGGGTTTAAACACTCAGGTATTTCACTGTCGTTACTGTCATTCTGCTACAGGAAGAAATATGAACGGATATGAAAATGAGAAAATGTGAGAGGTTGTTATTCTCTCGCGCTGCATGCTTTTGGTCTGCGGTGTGTGTGTGTGTGTGTGTGTATGTGTGTGTGTGTGTAGATAGCGCGTTGTCTCTGTGTTTGTGGTGGGAGACCAAAACAAGGCAGTCTAACCTTGGCAGACACAACACAGAGAGATCCTGACTACAAATTAGCATCAAACACACACACACACACACACACACACACACACACACACACACACACACACACACACAAACACACTAACACACACACACACACACACTACAGCCAGTGTCTGTGGTGCTATTGCCTCATAACTCAAAGTCCGGACAAGCTCCTTTCTCTTTCTCTCTTTCCTTTATCCCGTTTTTGTTTTTTCTTCAATTCAAACTTTTTTTTCCTCCAGCATTATTTCTTTCATCCCTTCTTTCTTTCTTTCTGCAGATTACACAACAGACTGTAAAGCATCATGAGGCTATAAGCTAATGTTGATTCACATCTACGGTGTTTTGAGTCTGGTCTGGTTCTCTGATGCACTGTGTGATGTCCAGCTTCAGTGTGAGCAGGTGTTCAGTAAGCAGCACTGACTGTCAGTCTGTTGGAGGTTAGACTCCATCCTGAACACACTGCTGCTGCTGCTGGAAATAAAGAAAGTACTTCTCTTTTGACAGAGAGAGAGAGAAGCAACACTTCAGATTTTCCCAGCAAGGTACACACACACACACACACACACACACACACACATAAATACACACACCTACACACACACTCACATACACAAACCTGTACGCACACGGTGTCCCTACGGTCCAACACTAAACCACACACTTGATGCAGTCCAGACCAGAGAGACCTGAGAAGCCAATACACACAGACATGGAGACACACACACACACACACACACACACACACACAGAGAACACACACACACAGAGCCAGGTCTGAGGTGATGGTTTTGGTTTTGGTCCCAGTGAAAACGACACTAATTTGGAGCTAAGGAGCTTTGGCGAGCAAAGTTGCAATTCCATAAACTGTAACTCTAACAGCTGAATGCTAATGCTATCAAACGGCTAATAACGCTAATGTAAAGTGAATAGGGTCAGTGCTAACGCTATCATGATGCTAACACACTGATAACACGGCAAGACACTCTGTTCAACTCCGCTTACAACAATAATCCTATCAAACAACACACTGGGGCTTTGTACTGTGACTCCAATACACACAAACACACATTCACACACAAACACGCAAACACACATCCACACTTAAATACACACACTCATGCATGTATACGTGTACACACACACGTGCAAACACACATACAAAAACACTCATGGACATATACACATATATATACGCACGCGTGAAAACACACACATTTTCATATTCATGAATGTATACATACACACACATGCATACACACACGTCCACAGCCATGAACACATACACACACAGGCAGGCACGCACACACACACACACACTCACAGACAAATACACACACACACACACAAACTCTGAAAACCACACTAAATAAGTTGTGCCCACAAACTTAGTCAAACACACACCGCTGGCAGCCGTGTGTGTACCTGTGTGTGTGTGTGTGTGTGTGTGTGTGTGTGTGTGTGTGTGTGTGTTGCCCCTGCCATGCCTGTTTGCTTTTCTCTCAATGGTCTCCTTTGAAGGAGAGGAAGAGAGAGAGAGAGAGAGAAGCGAGTGACGGAGGGAGAGAGAAAAAAATGAGGAGAACTCTGGGAATTCACTGCAACAAGATAAATATCCTCGGCCTGGCGTCGCGAGGCCGCCGCGCGTTCACACACACACGCACACGCACACACACACACGCACACGCACACGCACACGCACACGCACACGCCGACACACACACACACACACACACACACACGCCCTGATTACAGAGTAAATATGTGTAATCTTATAAATCGGCCATTGTTTTTGGGGCGGAAGCGACACACACACACACACACACACACACACACACACACACACACACACACACAACGTGCAGAGACAGACATGTTGACTTTGGAGAAAGTGCAATGGTAGAGGTGATCAGTCATATAGCGCTGCACACACACACACACACACACACACACACACACAACCACATGAATGCAATTGCATGGATAGAAGTTTCCTTTACTCACTGGAATGTATCTATAAATCCCAGGTTAGATACACACACATGCTCAAACACACACACACACACACACACACACACACACAGATCTGTGCACATTGTCCCGTTGCGTTACAGTAAGACAGACTGCCAAACTGTCCCATTGTGAATATGGTTTTCATACATGCAGACCACAAGACACGCTCCATACACAACTACATTTACATCAATACAGCACACACACACACACACACACACACACACACACACACACACACACACAGGGATCATTGTTGCCATGGCATTTCCTTAACAAACAGGAATTCATTCATCAATCAAAAATGAGATGCATGAGGTAAATTTCCTATGCCATGTGGGCAGTGAGTGTGTGTGTGTGTGTGTGTGTGCGTGTGTGTGTGCGTGCATGTGTTTGCTAGTGTATGTATGTCCTCCTATGTGCAGTGTGTGTGTGGGTTGTGTGTGTGTGTTTCTGCATGTGTGTGTGTGTGTGTGTGTGATATAGTGTGTGTAATCCCATTAGTCAGTGTGTGTGTAGACAGAGTCCTGCTGGTTTGAACAAAGAGTCATTAGTCTGAACTGACCTGGGATCAGACATTCAACACAATACAACCAATTGGATCACACTAACCTCCTTCACTTTACTGCATAATCTTCTTTACTGTTTGGTTTTTTACTTCATCTTGCTTTGTTTTTTACTTTACTGCCTACTGTACCTTGTGTGTTCTTTAACTTTACTTTCTTAACTTACTTTACCTTAAATAATGTTTTTACTTTGCTGTTCTTGACCTCATCTTATTTTAGTTTGCTTTTACATTACTGTCTGCTTTACCTGATCTTACGTCAGTTTACCCCACCTCACTTTATTTTTTTACTTTACTGCCTACTCTACTTTTGAGACTTTGCTGCCTTCTTCACTGCACCTGCCTTCACCTTTTAACTTTGCATGTTTAACTTTATTGCCTCGTTTACCGTTTCCTGCCTTTTCACTTTACTGATATCTGTACTTCACAATATTTTGCTATTTGTACTTTACTGTTTTTTGTTTTTTTTCACATTACTGAACTTTCCTTAACTTTACATTTTGACTTACTGCCTATTTTACCTCACCAGCCTTTAGGTGTTTACTGTACTGTGAACTTCACTTTATCTTACTTTACTGTACTTCAGCCCATCTTCATTTTTATTTTACGTAATCTTCCTTTACTTATTAAACTTTACCGCCTGATACACCTAACCTGCCTTTACATTTTTTCAATTAGATGTACTTCACTTAACCTTACATTACCTTATTTTTTTTCCTTAGCACCAACCTCACTTTACTGTATCTTACTATTTGTTACCTTTACCTTACATTACGTTTTTACCTTACCATCTAGTTTTTTAATTTTACTGTTTCTTTACCATACTTTGCTTTTTTTTTTTTTTTTACTTTACTGCCAACTTAACTTTATCTTACCTTTCTTTATTTTTTTCTACTCAAGTCTCTACCATCTTGCCACTCTACCCAGAACTGACCTCGGTGCACAAGTGGACTTCCTTCCTCTGCGGTCTTTCGCCTCATGATGTCATCGCCAGCAGACGTGTGTGTGTGTGTGTGTGTTCAACATGGCCGACAACATGGCGCTCCACACGTTGATTTTATTTACTCACTGCCCAAACAAACGCTTCACGCCAGCTGAGGCAGAATGCAAACACCAGCCTGGTATACTGTACGTTTGCATTATTGCATTATACCGCACTGTGCCAGAAAAATCGAGCCAAGGAGTTGCGGGACTATGACACAGCGTAAAAACACTGACCTTTGACCCCCGAGCAGAGCGTCTCCACCCTGATCTTGACCCGGGTGGATCTGCAGGGTCGAAACATTTCCCAGTGAGTTCCCGGGTCGTGGTCCGGTGTGGACGCGGTGTTAGGTCAGGTCTGGGCTGCTGGCACTGGACTGTCAGACAGTTTAATTAAAGCTGCGGGATAAAAGCCTCGGTCTATAATCTCTATTTCACTAATCTCCTCCCAGCGTGATCCTTCCCAACGTGGACGACTTATTAAATCTCTGCTCGGTGCCCGGCAACAGCGCCCGGTGAGGAATGATGTGGTAAGCAGGGTGGGAAACTCGCCTTTTTTTTTTGGTCACCGGGTCCAAGATTCACCAGACACTTTGAATATTTCAGTAGATAGAGGGATAACTGGAGCACAGCAGGAGTCAACAGGTGGCTGGAAGTAACTAATTACATTCACTCATGTTACTGTAATCGAGTAGCTTCTTTGTGTACCTGTGCGTTTCTGAGTATTTTTTTTAAAGTCAGTCATTTTACTTTTACTTCAGTACATTATTATTACTGAAGATTTGTACTTTATTACATTTTAAATCAAATCCATTACAGAGTATAAATTTTGCAGGCTGTCCAAAAGTACCAGAAACTGAACCAACGTCATTTTAATTTCTGCTTCATTTCTTTCTTTAATTTATAGACTTTCTGCCTTTTTTCTGTCTTTCCTTTTTAATTTTCACTGATCTTTTTACTTACTTCACCTGTTAGTTTCTTTCATTCTAACTTTACCTCTATTTGTATCTTTCTTTCATTCTTTTTCTTCCTCTTTTTTTTGTTTTTCACTCATTTATTTTTGCTGCCTTCTGATTGTTTTCCTTTTCCTTTCTTTCCTTCACGCTTAATTTCTTCCACTTATTTCATGTCTGCCTTTGCTCTTCCTTTCATTCTTTATTTCTCCTTACATGTTTCTTTCTCTCGCTGTCATTCGTTCTTTTCTTCTTCTTTGTCTTCTGTTTATTTTTGATTATTTATTTGTTTGATTGTTTTTTGCTTTGTTTCTTCGTCTCACTGGTTTTCTTTCTGTTTTTGCTCTTCCTTTAATTCATTCTTTCTTTTTACTTTATTTGTCTTTCTTTCAATAATTTTCTGACTGTCTCTCCCTTTTCTTTCTTTTTTCTTTTCTTTCACTATTCATTCAGTTTCTTTTTGACTTTCACTGATTCTATTTCTGTCTCTTTTTCTTCCCTTCTTTCTTTTAACAGAATGTCTGTGTGGTCTAACAGAATGTCTCCATCCAGCCTCGGCCCTGCAGACAGACAGCAGACAGATGAAAGCAGATCAATAGGAAATACAGGAGACAATAAAAGAAGATTTGTTCTTTGATTCGTTCAGCTGCTGGATCAGAGGACAGGAAAGAGAGGAGGAGGAGGAGGAGGAGGAGGAAGGAGGGGAGCGTTTATGACTCGCTCTCTTACTCTCCGTCTTTCTGCATCTCTGTCTTTGTATCTCTTTGTATTTCCATCCCTCTTTTTCACTTCTTGCATCTCTCTGTCTGTCCCACTCTCTCTCTCATTTTCATCCCTCTTTCTTTTTTTACATCTCTCACCTGTCTGTATTTCCATCTCTCTCCCTCTCTTTTTGCATTTTCTGTCTTCCATCTCCCCCATCTCTATGTTTCCATGTGCCCCTCTCTTTCTCTTTTGTTGCATTTCTCGTCTCATTTTGTATTTCTTTCTCTTTCTTTTTGCACCTCCCTCATTCCATCTCTCATCACTTTTTTATTCCCATCTCTCTTTTTGCACCTGTCTTTGTATTTCCATCTTTCTTTCTTTCTTTCTGCATCTGTCAGTCTTTCCATCTCTTTCTCTCCCTCTATCTCTCTTTCTCTCCCATTTCTCCCTCTGTCTTCTCCTCCTTCGCAGTCCCCCCCCCTCCCACAAAACCACATCCACATGTTAATAATAATCTCTCCTCCAGCTCCACCACATCTATGGAGGATCCAGTGGCAGGTCATGTCAGTCTGGCTGATAGAGAACAGTACAGAGCGTTCAGCCTCCCTCCTCTCCTCCCTCTATCCCCCTACCCCTCCGCCCCCTCCTCCCCCCTCCTCCCCCCTCTGTCTCATCCCACATCACTTCTACATTCGAGTCATTTTAGCTGATGCTCTCATCAGAGTGATTTACAACACCACCAACAGCAGAGTAGAGCTTCAGTTCTTAGATCACCAACATTATGAAACAGAGGATCTGAAGGTTCCTCTGTGTCTGTTGTGAATTGTTTGATTTAAGTAATTAAATAAGGCAATTCATGTTTAGTTTAAACTGTATATCAAGAAATGTAAAAGATGTACTATTTACAGTTATAGTATTTACAGTAAATGTGACACGTCATGAGAAACCTGGTAATGGTAATTATTCAATGTTACTATGGATTTATTTACTTTGAAATACCTTGTTTCAAGCTACAGACAGAGATGCTTTTATTTTGAAGTTTCAAGGAAATAGCTGCCCTAGGTTTTGTCGCTTGTGTGTGTGTTCAAGATATCGGATGCAAGGTCTGCTGTTTCTCCCCTTTCTGTAAAACTGCAGCATGTTGGAGAATAAATGTTCAGTTTGAAGGAAACCCGTTCAGGTAATTAAGATGAAGCTTCCACTACACAACAGTGTCAGACTTTTTCAGACCTTTTTAATCAGTGTAATGTTTTTAAAGCCGGAGCAAAGCGCCAAAATGCATTTGAGGCCAATTTAAAAACCCAAAGTAATGAAACAAAGCTGACAAAACAAACCTGTTTCTGATTGGACATAATGCTAATGAACGTTCTGAAGCTAAAAATGGGCAGAATAAGAAAAAAGGAAGTTAATTGTGAAGAGAAATTAAGTCCAACTATGTTAAGTAAAGCAGACAGGAGGCAGATTGTTCTGGATTCATCTCAGAGTGAAGAAACCTGTTGTTACATGGTGAAGAAAATAAAACCTCTAATAACTGCATTTAGCACATTTAAGGCCTTAACTTTAGATAATTAGACTGGTCTGAATTAGACTTTTTCAGACTTTTTAAGGACTTGTGGATCCCATGCAAGCAACCAACAGTAAGGAGGTCAGAGGTCAGAGGTCACAGCACCCTGACAATATTCCTGTGACTCCTGAAGGATCAAGTAAGAGAACAGGAAGCGGAAAAGAAATAAAATAAAGGTGGAAAAGAGAAACAAAAGAGATTTTTTTTCTTTTCTTTTCATTTCCCTGCCTGCCTGCCTGCCTATGGGCAAACACCTGGCCTCAGCCCCATGGGGGTCTGTGTGAGTGTGAGTGTGTGTGTGTGTGTGTGTGTGTGTGTGTGTGTGTGTGTGTGTGTGTACGGGCAGAGACAGGCTTTGCTGTGGCTCCTGGTTTGGAGATAAAAAGACAAAATCCCACGCCTCCTCTCTCTCTTCCTAACTCTAACCCCAAAGACAGCCCACCACACACACACACACACACACACACACACACACACACACACAGCGCTGAGTGTCAGTCAGCTGAATGAAAGACAGCCATTCATTGATAAGACAGACAGTCACATAAACAGACTGTCTGAGGAAAAACAAACCAGACCAGCTTCACCCCTCTATGCTCCATTCAGCCTACCAAGGGGTGTGTGAGTGAGTGTGTGTGTGTGTGTGTGTGTGTGTGTGTGTGTGACAGAGAGAGAGAGAGCTGATGGGTGTAAATGTGTGTGTTCCTAGGGTGAAACATCAGTCAGAAAAATGATTGTGAGAGAGAGAGAGAGAGAGAGAGAGAGAGAGAGAGAGAGAGAGAGAGAGAGAGAGAGAGAGAGAGAGAGAGAGAGAGAGAGAGGAAGTCTCTCAGCTCCCGTCGGTCCTTTCATCTGATACACAAACACACAGGGCACCTAAGAGCCTGCCTTTCACCCTGGACCCACACACACACACACACACACACACACACACACACACACACTCGTTAATGTGCAAACACACAAACGTTCAACTGAAATATGAGGATATATATATATACACACATGTGCTGCTCATGAACACACATGGTCACACACACACACACACACACATATCTGAGAGAGCTTGCACATGCCCACGCGCACACACACACACACACACACACACACAAACACTGATATGAACACACAGTCATTAACGTCCAAACAATCTGCATACACACATCCATCTGTACATGCACACACACGCACACACACCATCAAACATGTGCACACACAAAACAATGAAATTTACACATACCTGCACATAATCACATACTTACACTGACACACACACACACACACATACACACACACACAATGTGCAAACACACAAACGGTGGACTTAAATAAGAGTGCACATCTATATACACGCTCGTGCACACTCGCTTCCTCATACACCTTTAAGACACCCACACACACACACACACACACACACACACACACACACACACACACACACAGAGAGGCCCAGCGTTAATGGCGGTGGTCCTGCGCTCCACAGTGGGATCTGTGTTTAGCGATGTTTAGAGCTCCATTTGGGGCCAGATAAATCAAGCTGCTGTCGACCAGAAGCCTCCATTAGGGGCCCGGGGCCCCGGGACGGCCTGTCAGTCAGTCAGTCAGCCGCCCGCCCTCCTTCAGCGTTTGAACTGATAATTACAGGGATCGGCTCGGCCCGGGACGGGACGGGACGGGCCGCTTCCCAGACAGTGGCGCTCGCTAGCCCGCCGCTAATGCTAACACTAACAAACGACGGACATTTCACCTCCAGAGGAAACGGAGCCGGGGAAAATATTTATGGAAACTGAAAAAGCCTCCCTCCCTCTTTCTGCCCTCTCGCTCTCTCTTCATCCATTTTCACAAACTTCATTCGTTTTTTTTTTGTTTTTTTTCTTTTCTTTGAGTGACAGCCCGGGGTTTCCCCCAAAACGTAGAGGTTAGCGAGTGTAGTTAGCTGAGGAACGCTAACGCCGGGCTAACCTCTGGCTGCCACAGATTAATCAAACACCAGTTAGAGGGGAGAGTGTAAAACACAGGGGCCGCGATGACTGATGGCTTTTTAAGGAGCGGCGGAGGGGGGAGGGAGGTGGAGGAGAAACACACCTCCGACCGAGACGGAGGACAGAAATACACTCTGACCAGGGTGGGAAACTACCGCCGACCACCGACCGAACGCCGCTGGTAAAATGTTCTCTTCTTCTTCTCTACTGACCACTCTGACAGGTAACCGGCCATCGCTCAGGGCTCCCACTCTATCCCAGAAATCATCCATCATACTGGGCTGGTGAAACAGTGAAAACGCCTGGTGTGCTTTGGAATCCATCAGCCACTGTGGTCGGCGGATGAAAAAGTTTCCTGCTCTTACACACACACACACACGCACACACACACACACACACACACAGAAAGTCAGACGTTACTAGCTAGCTCTCAGGGCTTCATGAATAAAATATAGACCCAGCGAAGGCAGCATGAACAATGGAAATATTATCCTCCGCTGCATAAACGCACAGCCGACCGCAGAGTCTCCTCAGAGGAGCTCGCTCCTCTTATCTCTGACGGCTCGGCGGCGATGGCCGGCCGCCGCATGTGGAGACGCGTACCGCTAACGAGGGGGAAATCCCTCCCCGCCGCCCCAAGATTGATGCGGAGAATTTACCCGGCAGACATTCCTCCGGGCCGAAATGAAAGCGGTGCCTGGTTCACCAGCATTCCTAATTGGCCACACATTCCTTTCCCATTGTGATGCCCGAACAGCCTGAGCGCTAACGTGGAGCCGCGGCTTCGCGAGGTAAACGGCATCAACACGTCTGGAGCAACGCTTCCGCTTTTCTAGGTCAGTGTTTCTCAACGTGGGGTCCGGGGACCACCAGGAGTCCTTGAGGGGGTTCCAGGGGGTCCCCCAGCAAACTGATGCAATGTTAAACTTCACCATTATTCCATTTACAAGAAGTTAAGGCAATTAGAGAGTGCAGAAGAATGACTGTTTTAGTTTCACTGTTATCTCTCTACCTACAATACATATAGTCTTGGAATTCTGGACAAAATCATATCTAACAATAAAAATATTCTCAGATTCGGGTCCAAGAGAGAAAATCTCATTAAATGGGGGTCCATGGCCCTAATGTGGACTAAATTAGAGTCCTTGATATGAAAAAGGTTGAGAATCACTGCTCTAGGTGGTTCTATGAGGTTCTAGCTGGTGAAGGCCTTTGACTAGAAAGTGTCGATTCAAATGTCCAGGACCAACTGGGAGGCAGGGGAAGAGAAGGAACAACGCTCTCCCCTCCCTCGACACAAGACCGCCGAAGTGCTGTTGAGCAAAGTGCTGAACCCACAACTGCTGCAGTGGATTTAGTGAAGCTAACAGCAGAGGAGTGAGTCTGTACCGGTGCAGCTCACAGCTGACAAAGAACAGAAAACGTTGGAGGAAAAAAGCAACGGAGGGAGTGTGTGTAAGTGCTCATAATCATTTAAAATAGATTAAAATAGAAAATGGAGATTGATGGAGAGGGTGGAAGAGGGAGAGAAAGAGCGACAGAAAGAGACAGAAAGACAAAACGATAGAAAGATAGAACGACAGAAAAGAAAGGAAGAAAGAAAGAAAGAAAGAAAGAAAGAAAGGAAAAGAATGACAGAAAAGGCAAACGGAGAGATGAAAAGCAATAGAGGAAGGAAGAGGGAGAGAGAGGGAGAGAGAAAGAGCGACAGAAAGAGACAGAAAGACAAAAAGATAGAAAGAAAGAAAGAAAGAAAGAAAGAAAGACAGGAAAAGAATGACAGAAAAGGCAAACGGAGAGATGAAAAGCAATATGAAGGAAGAGGGAGAGAGATAGAAAGAGCGACAGAAGAGACAGAAAGACAAAAAGATAGAAAGACAGAAGGAAAAGAATGACAGAAAAGGCAAACAGAGATGAAAAGCAATAGAAAAGTAAGTAGAAAAGTATGAATCTGATGAAGCTGTATGTGAAATGCCTTCAGTAAAGATTCTGTTTTGCATTGGATCCATGATCCTGGGCCTTGCGTGTGCGGTCACAGCCACATATAGAAGTTTTTCGTTTTAAAGTTAAAGTGTGTGACGCTTGGCTGATCTAACTCCCATTTCAGCCCGACATTAAACATCAGGGCGTGTGTTTTTCCCAAACCGGGACCGGCTATCTGCCCCGCCTGCCGGTTCAGGAGCCAAACTGCTGAGCTGGCTCTGGCCTCAGATCCCTCAGCACCGGTCCTAACACTCATATGAATTATTAATTTGACGCATTCATCAATCTTCCGACCGGCCGTCGATAGCCTCCATTATGGCGGGTGTGTATACATTACAGAGTGTATAGTGTGTCAGAAACTTCCCGCATGCGAGCCCCGCTGGATGGCGGGAAGAGAGAGAGAGGGAGAGAGAGGGAGAGAGAGAGAGAGGGAGGGAGAGAGAGAGTGATGGACAGGAGTGACACGGTATCAAGCATGGTATCAGCAGTGGTGGAAGAAGTACTGAGATCTTTTACTTCAGTAAAAGTAGCAATACAACAATGTAAAGATACTCCATTACAAGTAAAAGTCCTGCATTCAAAATCTTACTTAAGTAAAAGTACATAAGTATTGGCAGCAAAATGTACTTAGAGTATCAAAGTAAACGTACTCATTATGCAAACTGTCCCCATTTAGAGAGTTATATTTTTCATAAATTATTGGAATATTAATACTGATTTATTGACATACATGTAAGCAGCATTTTAAAATTGTCAACGTGAAGCTAATCTTAACAATGTAGCTATACTTTTGGGTAGTCTAATCTATAAGAATGCTATTTTATAGTTATTTTATAAAGATGATCAAATGTTTTAAATATAAAATAGTAACTAGTAACTATCGCTGTGAAATAAATGTAATGGAATAAAAAGTACAATATTTCCCTCTAATATGTAGTGGAGTATAAGTACAAAGTAGCATAAAATGGAAATACTCAAGTAAAGTACAAGTACCTCAAAATTGTACTTAAGTACAGTACTTGAGTAAATGTACTTAGTTACTTTCCACCACTGGCACTTAGCTGTGGCTAGCAAAGCCACAGCTAAGGCCAGGATGGCTCTGCTCTCTGATGGAAGTTCATTCATTTCAGAGAATGTGTTACTGTCACATGATGGATTGATTATTCTCATGCACCGATGTACTAAACTGAATAGATGTTTACCCCGTCTTTTGCTAGCTGTCTCTGTTTTCATCATAGAAACATTTATTCAGTGAATCAGGGTTGTAACAAATATTTATTTTGGAAAACTACAAGCAATTACGACGTCCGATCTGTTTTATTTCAACATGTTTGATCGATGGGATCCTTTCATTGATCTCCATGCCCAGCCTGCACACAGCTTGTAGCTTGTAACACAAAAGCATTGCTGATAGAGTGTGATCAGCAGTAAGGGTTGCTGCAAAAAACAGATGAGGCAGAAGACACTAGACAGAGCTAAAACATCATAGATAGATAGATAGATAGATAGATAGATAGATAGATAGATAGATAGATAGATAGACAGACGCAAAGAGAAGAAGTTATTTTATTAGATTTTATTTAATTAGATTTTATTATGACGCCAGCTTTCTCCTAATTATGATTGGTTGGAGATCGCCGACGTCGGCTACCCCCTGAGAAAACTCCGCCCACTTTCCATCAAGTATCAGAAAAATGCCAAACGGTTAAATCGATTTTTTTGAAAGATCGGAGTATAACTGAATTTTCATATTTTGTATACAGTTTTTATGCATTCAAGACCACAAATTACATGTTTACAAGAAAATCACGGAATTGCCTTGCCAGGGGCTTTAAAGCAGAGGACAAGCTCACTGTTAGCTCGTCACAAGGCCAAGGCAGAGTGCTGGCGCCACCAAGCCTGTCCAACATTAGCATTGTTTTAGCATGTTAGCTCGGCGTTTAGCACTTCAATGGGCTAACTGACTTCCTCTCATTATTTAGGGTTTATGGTTTCTGAGAACCACAGTCCCTCTGAAGCGGAGTGAATGTATATTAGATGGATCTGTGCGGGTGCAGCATGGGTCTGATCACACAGAGCCAGGCGCTGACGCACTGACATGTTCAGCGGCTAATGACCTGATGATGTCACACACTCT
>NW_027281174.1:0-2500 GCF_046629955.1 Centroberyx affinis | reverse complement strand
CCACACACACGGATATACAAAAGCTGATCATTAACATGCATGTATCTACACACACCATCCACACATCCATCTCTCTCTCTCTCTCTCTCTATGTTCCTCCATGACAGAGCCAGCTGTGGTTGATGGGAGATTTGTGATGCAACTGCAAAGCCTCTATTGACAGGAAAATTGAGAACATCAGTGTGTGTGTGTGTGTGCGTGTGTTACCGGGAAAGACAGAGTTGAGGTTGACTGGTGGCTGGTTGGTGTCCACGGTGATCTTAAACTTGGTGTTTTTGGCCGAAGAGGACGGGAACACACACCAACGCCAGAGGAAGACTGAACCTGGACTGGAGAACCCTGGGAACTCCTGAGAGAGAGAGAGAGAGAGAGAGAGAGAGAGAGAGAGAGAGAGAGAGAGAGAGAGAGAGAGAGAGAGAGAGAGAGAGAGAGAGAGAGAGAGAGAGATGGACAGGAGTGAGTAAAGTAAAAAGTGAAATTATACTCAATCTTTGAACCCTTTATGGTGCTAAGAACATTTTTAGAAAGGTTCTCTACAGCACCAAACTCAAATGGTTCATTCATAGGACCTTCATGGTGCTGCAGAGACCCATTTACAAACGTTTTACAGTCCACACTGTGTTCTGTATTCTGATGTAGGGTTTGCCACACTCAAAGCAGCAGGTTATAGGTTACTTCTTGGAGAACCCTAAAACTATCAATCTAAAAACTAGCGTTCGTGTGATATGGGTTTTTGAACGCTGATATCAATAACGATATTTCTGGATTGAAGCTGCCGATAGCCAATATTTCGTGCCAATATTCAATGTATTTAAATTTGACAATTTTTCATGCAAAATTATCCAAAAAACCTGGATTCAGTGCTTCTGCCAGAATTTTAATCTTGGTACTAGTGGAAAAGCCTCAAAGCTGTAATATATTCATGTGTACTTGCGTGGAATCTGATGACAATTCCAGATTAGAATTAATTCAGGGTAAGAGTTTCCTTTACACAAGTACACCAGTGCAGTATTGATCAATTCTAAAATAAACATGTAATCAATCAAACTGCCATTTTTCCATCATATCAGAGGTGGACAAAGCTGATTGGCTGATATCTGATATTTAATAAAAGGTCAATATCGGCCTTATATATCTGCAAACTAATGCATCAGTCTCACCCTATTCCCAATCCCCCTCCTCCTGCAGCTCTTTCCCTGCAAAACATCCCTAAAATCACAGCCCACTTCCCCTTTAAGTGGCGCCCCGACTCCGCCAAACTCCCCTACGGCAAATTAAAGGGGGTCGGCACATCGCCTTTAAGGCTTTCTCTCCAAACAGCAGCCAGGTTAACGTTTGTTAACACAGTAAACATTACAGATATTCAAATTACATGCATATCTGAGAGCTACGAGGCCGGGAGACTCAACATCAACACCCGGGCTGGGACGGCTGTTTATGGAAGAATCTTTAGGTCCGAAAAGGAAGTTTCGGGGAAAAGGGGGAACGATTTTGAGGAGGAAAAAAGAGAGGAGAGGAGAGGAAAGGAGGATAAAGGAGGAGAGGAGGAGAGAGGACAGGATTTGACTGGATAAGAGCGAAAGAAAGGAAAAGAGAAGGAGACATAAGGAGAAGAGAGGAGGAGAGAGGAGAATGGAGGAGAGGAGAGGAGAGGAGCGGAGAGGACAGGACAGGAGAGGAGAGGAGAGGAGAATGGAGGAGAGGAGAGGAGAGATAAGGAGGTGAGGAGGGAAAGGAGGGAGGATAAAAGAGGAGAGAGGACAGGATTTGACCAGAGAAGAGGGAAAGAAAGGAAAAGAGAAGGAGATATGAGGAAAGGAGAGGAGAGGAGAGGAGAGGAGAGGAGAGGAGAGGAGAGGAGAGGAGAGGAGAGGAGAGGAGGAAGAGGAGAGAAGAGGAGAGGAGAGGAGGAGAGGAGAAGACAGGAGAAGAGAGGAGAGGAGAGGAGGAGAGAGAAGGAGAGGAGAATGGAGGAGAAGAGAGGAGGATAAAGGAGGAGAGGAGGAGAGAGGACAGGATTTGACCGTAGAAGAGCGAAAGAAAGGAAAAGAGAAGGAGAGAGGAGGAGAGGAGAGGAGAGAGGAGGAGAGAAGGATAGGAGAATGGAGGAGAGGAGAGGAGAGGAGAGGAGAGGAGAGGAGAGGAGGAGGAGAGGAGGAGGAGAGGAGAGAAGGCCAACATAACTGTCGTGAGCTTATGCAGTGCTGAGCTTGGCAGAAATTCTACACTTAGCTAGAATAACAGAGCGAGGAAGGAGGGACGGAGGAAAAAAGCTGTTAAGAAGAGACAGAGCGAGGGAGCAGGAGGAGAGGAGGTGGGGTAACGACAGGAGAGGGAGAAAACCTGAGAGGAGCAGAAAAATGAGTGGAAAGAAAGCAGCGGGAGAGAGAGGGGAGAGAGACAGAAGAGAGAGAGACTGAAAGAGAAAGAATGATAGATGACAGCTGAGGGGGAAAGAGGGAGAATTAAATTGTGGAAAGTTCCAGATTATTATAGTTAT